>NC_081205.1:30142812-30160312 GCF_902713425.1 Acipenser ruthenus
GAACTACCGCAAATCTGCCGCACGCCTCTGCGTTTAACCCAAAGAAAACCAACCATTATTGAAATGTGTCTGGCAGTGATCAGGTAATAGTTTTTCACTGAATTGATTATGCGCTGACAGTTTCCGATGTAACCCTGAAAATGCATCAACTTGTGTAATGAGGACCTATTAAGGCTATTGATTTCCTGATTTCAATTGATAGCTAACAGGCCAAAGCTACACATCAATATTTGCATAACTAATACCCAGGAGCTAACAACTTTGACAAATGAAACCTCAGCAGCCCAAACAGCGAAAGCCGATGAATAGAACGTTACTAGAACAATATAAACCCCTGGCACTCAAATAGAGACGTAATGAATACAAACAGCCTCGTTTAACCCATGTTCAAGAGAAGCATGAAGGATTAAAACTTTAAAACCAGGGTGCGAATGTTAAAAACGATTGTGAGGCTTGACATTTACAAATTCACATGGGATTCTTTTGTTCACTTGTTTTGGTTTGTTTAACACCTAATTATTTCTTTACTATCTCAGTCGTGAAACACAAAAATGAAAAATATGACAAACCACACCATTACTGGTCTGGACTTTTGGTTTATTGTGAAAGTGTTCCCATTCAAACTTCTGAAATATCGTGGTAGAGAGCACAACAAACAAACACAAACACGTACACCGCGCACAGATTCACACAACATGCACAAACACACAATCACATCATTCGCTTACAAGATCACACACATATGAAAAACCCTCCTCTCCGTCATACACCTGTCATTGATCTATTAATCAAATTATTGTGAGTGACAGGACTGACATCGGTGAGCATTTTTGGTTTTATATCCACTTCCCAGGTCATTGCTAGAGGCTATGCATAGTACAGCACTGGTTTGAAGCTCAGTGGCTTCCTTGCAATCTAATATGGGCTTAATGTTTAAAATCCAAAACACTGTTCTTGTTGTATATATTACGAATAAAACGCATAAAGGGAAGATGTATATTTGTGATACATCATGTGTACCTCATTCTCCTTCTGGAATTGAGAAATATGTCTACTTTCTCTGAAGCACTCCCCTGCCCACATGACTCTTAACAATATGGCAATTAACCATATGCTGTTTTGGGAAGAAAGAGTTTAAAATGGATAGTACGAATCTCTTTCAGCTGCTATAAATCGTTTTAAATCTACAGTGCTTGAACAAGTGGCCCATCTTGCTGAAATAACAGTTTTCTTTTGTCCACAGAGAGTGTGGTACCTTTTACCTCATAGGAGCGTTTTCTTCAATAATATAGCCGCTGAGGGGACAATCAAAACCTGGTATGGCAGTCCGAAGCTTTTTACTTACACGTGGAGATAAAAGCTGACAGATCTAATATGTCTTCAGACACAACTGTAGTCAAGAAATTCAATTTCATTTAAAAAACGCTTGGTGCTTAAGTCAAAGGATAGTTTCAACTTCGTAATATCATAAAGTAGCGATGTAGGATAATTTGATTCCAAATTCTATTTTTAATGACAAAGACTGACTTTTGCACAGTGAGACAGTCACAGGCTTCAACATTTCTGAAGTCTCTTAAAACCAAAGGCATTTGTCTTTCTTTTTTTTTCAAATATCTATTTTCACTACACTCTTTACTCACTAAACATCTGACATTTTCAGTAGTAACAATTACTAAGTTTACTGATCAAGGGAATTCCTTGCTAACTGATTCTCTAACTTTAATTTAGAAAACAGTAATATATAGCATTTTGTAACACTTGTGAAAATTAAGCAACTACAGTAACTGCACAGATTAAAGTTAATTAAGAAATTACAATAACGTTGTAACAGAATCTATTAACATATTTTAACATTAAACAAAACCACAGCATCATCAGTTGTTTATTGTGGCTTTCTGGCAAGAAGAGTAATTAATCTGACCTTGGAATCATAGATTATTTTCTTTCAATTAACGATGGCTCCAACTGAACGCCCCGGCGTTGAAAAATGAGCAAACCTATAGTGCGTTATTGGAGCAGTTTAACACAAATGAGTGAAATTGCACTCCCTCAATCCACTACATTGGGTTACAATGCAGCACTGCTGTTAATCTTTGTCGTACTGAGTTATGATAACAATGCTTCTAATGGCTGCACAATCTCGTCTGCATGTGGTTAATATGAATACTAATCAGGATCTCTCAGTGGGTCAGCAGATTAAGATCACAGCCAGTGCCAGATGCCGAGGTATCCCCTGGAGACTGGAAACATCCACACCAGGTGGTAGTGTCAGCCTAATGATGCTGCACAGACACACGGGAGGGCCCCAGAGTCCCGCTGGACCGATCATGGCCGATCAAGGTGCTCCCCTCGCCCCAGGGGGAGGGGGCAGGTCCTCACTTATCAACCAGCACATTTGGTTGGCCACGCGAACCATGTTGCAAGAGAAGCATTGTCACCGATAAGATCATGATTGCAATCTACACGCTTCATTCAATAACAGTCAAATTATAAAGTAATTACCCCAACACAAGCATAAACAATAGCCTTAGAAATGGCACGAGGCTCACTCAAAGAAAGAGAGTACTTGAATCTTCTATGCAATCTAAATTAGTTTTTTTTTTGTTGTTTTTTGATTTTGCTTTTGGGTTGCACAAGCACATAAAGAGGAGCACTTTGTTCCAAATAAATAATATAAATACTGTATGAAAGAGCTTGAATGTATATGATATGATATTTTAGTGGTTATTTATACAATGTTAAATGTTCATCTATCTATTCGACCATTTGGCATTGTACATCATGAACACAGACATACAAACATACTGTACATACCGAAAGCATTTCTTCCCTAGTGGAACTTTTTTTTTTTTTTTTTTTTCAGCAGAACAAAAAGATATTGACTTTTTTTTTTTTTTTAAGCACAAATCCCACATCACCTTACTCCTGCACAGTACCAGGCAGTTTAGCTGTATTCTCCCAGAATGATCCAGTTTAACTTCTAGGGGCTTACAGACATGGAATGCTTTCCCCTAAACTTAACAAATTTCGCTGTCTTCGATGTAAAAATACAAAAGAAAAAAAAATCTAAGGAATCCAAACAAATATCCAATTTCTTCACCATTCCTTATTATAAAGAGCTGCTGTTACCATGACCAAACTGCAAAGTGTTCTTTGTTTAAAAGAATGTGTGTACTCTGTCCAGTATTTCTACAAATAGCAGTTTGTCAGGCTTCTGATACTGAGATATCATGATGTTAGTCTCTGAGAAGTGTTGTTATAGTAAAATGACTTCTGAGGGTCATCTCCATATTTTTTTGCTTCATAAAATCTATCACATGTTGTGATACACAAGGTATTATGACCAGAGATCGTGCGTTCAGGTAGTCCTAAAAAAAAAGAACTGTTTATTATGCCCATTCAGGAAAGATTTTCCACTTAGTTATCCTATGATAGTATTTCTGTAACATGCTGAAACAGTCAAACACATAAGGTAGCGGGCTGATGCTTTATTTTATATATGGTATATGTGATAAAACCTATTAACATTTCACTAATCCTCCAAACGTTCAGCCATAAACAAGAGAGTGTCTTGGAGTTCACACATGGCCGCGAGGTTCACAGATACTGTAGACTACTCTACACAGCCTATTCGTACAATTGAGGGCCAAGTCACATAAAACATCAAGGCTGAAATGGCCACATATTTACATTAAAAAAAATATAAACATGGTTTTAGATAATCAATATTTCTATGTGTGTATCATGTTAGGAAATACTCCAAGCTGTTACAATATAAAAGGGCTGCAAATGGTTTCTGTGTGCTTTATAACACTGCTTAACTAAACTGATTTTTACTTCCCAAGAGCTACATCTTCAAGATGAGGGCTTCAAGGTGAAGATGGGAGAGCCAATCAGGAGCTTTAGGGCTAAAAAAGGAATATGAGATAACGCAGAGTACACAAGCATCCCCTTTCAGCAAGAACAGATCCGGGTACACTCAAACAAAACTACAAGAGAAACAACATAATGAATTCATACCTGGATTTATCTGGTCTGTCTGTTTACAGATACATGTTGATATCAACCGAGAGCAACTTTAGAACAAGATGCCTTTAAATATGTTGGTGTTATTGCCATAAAGCAACGCTTGTGTATGTAAATTGTACAGTAAATAAAACTCATGTGTTACTAATGATGCATTGGATGGCATATACTGTAATTGCAGGCAACCATATGGAAAAAGTTTGAACTTTTTTGGAGTGACTTTGTTAGCATTATACGTATGGTACAGGAAATTAAATATCTGATATATTAAGGGCAGTTAAAACATGTTTCAAAACGGCTCCAGGTGTAGAAACACATCTTTAAATGCAAGAATGTCTACTGTGTATAGAGCGCATCTATGTGAATGATATAGTTTGCATCGCAATGCACCGATCTTCAGAAATCTACAACTTAGTTCATTAATGGTTAATCCCCAGAGAAAGAAAAAAAAAAGATGTAACCATTTTCAAAAGTTGACTATCAATCAATCAATCAATCAATATTTATTTTATATAGCGCCTTTCATAGTGGACCACCATCACAAAGCGCTTTACAAGACAGTGAGGAACAATGCATAATACATTACAGTGAAATACAGGTCATAGTACATTAAATATAAACAGTAAAAACCAATGCAAATACATTAAATACATGCATAATACATTAAATACAAGGCTAGGATGTGCATTCTAAACACTGTGGTTGCGTGTGAATAAGATGTAGTGAAAAACCTGAAATAACAGTTTAGACAGCAGCTAACAACAGATATCAGGCTAAAGAGCATTGAAAGCAAGAGAGAACAAGTGAGTCTTGAGGGTTGATTTGAAGCAAGCAACTGTGGGAGCTACACGCACTAAAGCTGGGACAGAGTTCCAGAGAGTCAGGGCCATGAAGCTAAAAGAGCGCTCTCCGAGTGTGGTGCACTTTTACTTGGGTATGACAAGGAAGCCAGAGTCAGAGGACCTCAGCTTGCGTGCAGGGACATAGCAGGTCAGCAGGTTGGAGAGATACTCTGAACCTGTGTGATGAAGGGCCTTGTAGGCAAGCAGGAGAATTTTGAAAGTAATCCTGAACTTTACAGGTAGACTACCATGATAGAATTTATTTTAGCAAATTAGCTTTTCATGCACCTCGGGAACTGCAATCGCATACTCATGCACCCTGTAGTCACAGAATTTATATTATGAGTGAACCATTAGTGACCTTGTAGGGGCTAAGTTCTGATGACCAAGCCTCAAAGGTCACTGCCACTGTCCAGGATCAAATGAACTAGGTTCAGACACTAAAATAAAAGCTCCTGACCTCCGACAATACCTAATAAACTTAAAGCATTGTAATACATTACCACATAGCATAGCACTTTAACTTATTGCCGTGCCAAAGTGTGACCTCATTGCAATCGAACAGGGCTCAGGCAAATTTAACCACTGTCCCAATATTAATTAAAGAAGTCCTTCTTGTCCAGCTATTCTAATGAACTGAAATCATTAGGTAAAAGCCTGAAGTGCGTTTATCAAATTAACCCTTTTGCTGCAGCCCAGACAGTACAGATCCAGTTTGCAATTACTAATGAAATGAATGTCACACCTTACATTACATCAGCGGTATTCCAATCCAATACCTTGTTACATTCAGGCCCTTTATCACTTAGTGCAACACTGGGGTTCAATTAAACCAATAAAGCTGTGTTGGAGCAAGGCCCTGGACCACTTATTTCAATACATAAGCATATAGTTGGTTCCTTGACTGGAATGGTTTGAAGAGCCACGAGTGAGCATCACTACATTACAAACTTTGAGCAAATGCTGACTGAAACAGTTTTGCATGGTGGACACAATTTATTTGAGGTTCACCTATTTGAACATTTCTGACCACCTGTTACCAATTGTTTAAGAGAACAATGTGGGGTGCTGATGATGTGTTAATGTGTTTAGGCCATTGCGTAGTATCAGCCTTTCCCACACTGTAACAGGAACCCTTATTGAAATCACAACACAACCACACTGTTTCATTTGCTTTGCACTGCTATAAACTTTACATTGGTCCTTCTAGAAGGCCACCAATGCACCACCACTCAGCTCAATAGTACTCTGCTTGCACAGGCTCTTCAGCTTTAACAGCCACAAAGTCACGGTAAGAAACACTAAACCACTGTCCTGAAATCTAACATTATTTCATTTGGATGTTCTATTATAAACAATGTGAAACAAACCTCACCAGTGGCAAATGAAAATTCACACAATCTCTAAATGACAAATGCACAAAAACAAAACAAAAAAAAGGTTGAACTGTTTATCTTTCAAAAGTGACTCGCTGTTTATGTTGGTTTTTGTACATCACAAGCGAGAGAGTTTGGGCATTCGTCGCTAATGAACTTGTCAAGGCTCGGCTTGCTCCCCATTTCCTGTTTGAGGAAGTTTCCCTAAAAGCTGCAGAGTAAAGTATGGTCCTGTTTATTGCTATTTGTCTGCCAGGGTCCCAGTCTGTAACCGCCCATTCCCCTTGCCCACATGGCTCTATACGTTTCAGCCTTTCACACTGATGTTCCTCAAGCATGTGGCACATGACTTAAATGGAGCAAATTAAACTGTCTTCCCAGATATCCTTTCACATTTGTAGCCCTCATTTCTCTGTTTAACACATGGGTAAGGCACCCCATTATCTGCCTGCAGAGGTCGACCTCAGGATATTAGATTCTGCCACAGCTCTCCCTTGTACTAAACCAAGGGGAAACACTTAATCACCCCTGCCTTTTCAAGAAAAAATCAACTTTAAATTTGCCATGATGAAAAATCAATAAGCCAGTAATTGCTTGGCTTATCATCGTGTGGAGGAACAAATTGTGAGCCACGGCTTGGCGTCCACACAGATTTGGCTGTAACACACAGAGTTTCAGGATCACTGGGTTAGAAAAGGAAAAGGTCTCGGAGTGATAATTAAATCTTCTCATAGTGATTTTCTGCCAAATTTATTTCCCGCGGGTATATAACTCTGATTCACTGCTTACAAGCCAGGCATAACTAATCATTTCAACGTGGGGCAACACACCTTGGGAAGAAGAGAGAAAAAAAAAATCAATCATTGTAAAAAAAGAAACATAAATGTATGTTCTGAAATCAATGTTGCATCACTGATTTTATTTTTGAGTATGATTTTATTTTTTTTCATTTTCTGCTGCCTGGATTATGCATGGCACTTACTGTAATATAGTTGAGCAAACATAAAAATGTCAGTAGTGGTTCAAATTATGAACGTATGTAAGGATGCGTTCACAATATAAATATGTATAACCGTAATAATAAAAACAGATCAATTATACTTGTACTGCAAAACTTCTTCTAGAGATTGTGGAACATTTAACCTTTTTTTCCCCAATATTAAAATCAATATAAACTGTGTTTCCTGAGGAAAAAAAAAATCATATTCAAGTTTTGTTTTTAGCACATCAAAACAAACCGGTGACAAATCATAAGAACCCTGATATGAGTTTGTATAAGAAACAATAACTAGTTATCATCTGTAGTTAAAACACTAAATTCCAAATAGAAATGGTCATTTATGCTCACACCAACGACATCTTCCTCAGTTAAATCTATTAATGTTACTTGAACTCAACACCACCTTTATTGTAAAATGGTTTTACAGGAATAGACGCAACAAACACAGCTGTGGATATAGATCTAGTAAAAAGGTTGTGATATACTGACAACATCCTCAATAAATGCCAGTGTACACCCATGAGTTTTTTTTTTCCCCCAATAGTATTGCAACCAAGTGTTAATAGCAAAAACAAATAAAACATTTGTAAAAATCATTATTTTACATTACGGTTTGATAAAGGTAGATGAAAAGAGAGTATACATAATATTTACCAGATTCTAAATTTCTGTGCATGTCCTTCAAGTGGCAGAAGGGACCGTGATAATTAAAACATTTAAAGCAGTGTGAGCCCCATGTCTCTGATCTGATGCTTGGGTCAGCCGCTTGTAGATTCTAATTTGTCCTCCATTTGTATTCATGACAGGAAGGCACTAAATATTTAACAGCAGTCCAGCAGGAGTGTGTATTGTTGGGCTTGGAGGTCAAATAATTTGATTTCTGAGCAGATTATACTTAGCATCAATGTCCAATTGTTCCCTGTTTTGTAATGAAAATACAACAAAACCATTACTGGAAGCTAAGTGCTATTCTAACCTTTTTCAGAAGTAGGTACTGTAATGATGGATTTCATGATTTTATAATCATTCCATAGATTTAGTTTAAAAAAACACACACAAGGTATTTTAATTCAGAGTTGTGTTCCTGTAACAGTGGTTAAACTTTCACATTGACTGCTGCAGAGACCAGCAATGCTTTAAAAAAACATTTGAAACATAGATACTTTTTTTGTAAACGTCACCCTTTCTGTGTCTTTTAAACCATCAAAAGTGATGGTAATCTAGATATCACTATCTTCAGAGTTAAAACTTTTTTTTTTTTTTTTGGTAGTCTGATAAAGTAATTTTCCCACATAAGTGGCAACAGAAATTTCTAAATGTATCAACATAGTCAATCATTTTTTCCCCTATTACAATTTTTTTTTTTTTATGAAAATGTGAAAATAATAATAATAAAAAAATGGCAAGATAAACCCAGTCCAGATTAAGATTAGAAAAAACAAAATGAAACATGTTACCTCAAAACTAGTTATCATCTAGAAAATTCACAAGGAGACCAAATTGGTTTCTACAATAAAAACATATATATACACACACATACACACACTGTATATATTTTGGTGAGCATGACAATGTAATCTCCACACAGACAGTTTGCAGGCTGCATCAGCAGTGATTGACAACACAGCTAGTTACATCCTGATGAGGTGTAAATGGCATGCGAAGATGACAGGGGAAAATCCTGACTAAATATTTAATGGCCACATAATTCTCGAACAGCAACACACACAGGTACAAATTGCACTTATGACCTGCTGTATACCCACTGTAATTAACAACCTTTTTTTTCTGCAAAAAGATACAATTCTCAATCTTTAAAGCTATTTATGGTCTTGTTTACCTTTCAGACGAAAGGTTACAAAAATATCATTATTTCTCTCATTAAAATGAATGGTAGCAATAGCAATGCAAGACTGTGGGCACATGTTAAGGGCTATTTAAGGTCTAAACAGCCAAGTGAGAACTATGCATTTCAAGTGTGGGATTTAAAACTAGAATTTTTTAGGAATGCTTTTTAGAAACAAATATGCCTACATGTAATAACCCAACATCTAGCTATATATTCTTAAAGTCTATGTGGAACACTAGTTTATAAAGAGTTGAGAGTCTTACATCATTAAAACAGCTGAATATAATAATAATAATAATAATAATAATAATAATAATAATAATAATAATAATAATAATAATATTCACAAATGTTTTTCTTAGTATTATATTTAGTTTTCAAATGTACACTTCCTTATACTCATACTTTAAGAGTACAACGTTTTACATTTTATTGTAACATTTATTTTTAATACTAATAAAATAGCCTTTCGAAATCACTTCAAAAGACTTGTAGCAAGAAAGAAAAAAAATGAAAAGGCATTATGAATCAAGGCTTTGATCTTTGCACACACAGTAATGCCTGCTTTTTTCTTTTTCTTTTTAATTACCCATGAGTGTACAAAAGACACTGCTCGGTTTAGAAACCTACAGATCTTTTCCTTCAGAATGATATTAGTGTAATGCCTTTTAAATGTAGCAGTCATAATAAAACTATCAGATAAGACATATACACTTCCTTTTCTTTTCAAAATGCACAACTGCTTTATGCATTAAAAAAGGTTGTTCTGCGTTTCAAGCAAAACACAATATCCTATAAAAAAAAAAAAAAAAAGAATCTGCTGGCCTTGCACTCTTCAACACAAGACTGTTATAATACAAAGCCCATCATTCCTTCTGTCTCAGCTCAGCCCAAAAAACTAAATCAAGGAATAGATACAGCACTAAATGCTACTCAATAAAGATAAGGTTTACTCTACTCTGAAATTCTGCAATGGAGAATAAGTTAGCATTTAAGATCGAAGAAGAGACAGCATGATCAACTTATTTTCCTTCCCAGTTTAAAACAAACAAAAAAAACTATGGAAAGTTTCATTACATATATTCTCTGTTTTTTGTTTTATGATTTGCAGCACTTACCACATGGAGCCATTATAAGCAACAGCTTTTACAGTACTGCCAGAATGCCATATGGCAGCAAGCTGTGGGTTTTCACGAAGTGGAAAGAAAGTAACTTTGCACTAAAAATACATTGGCCATCAACAGCAAGGTACCCTACAACATCCCAATCAGGACAGTGGTTTGGGCATGAAAATCAGACTGTGGTATCTCCTAACAAAGATAGCCATGCAAAGATCGGTATTTGGATCTCAAATAGCAAAAAAAATAAAAAATAAATAAATAACATCCATAAACCAAATTAAAAACTACCTTTATATTTCTTTTTTCTACTTTATTAGAATCCAAAGTTAGACCTGGCATATACGATTACATTATACAACAGTGTTCTGAAAGTCTGCCATTTATCATGTGTGCCATTCAGATGTGAAGAAGAGTAATTAAATGTTGAAAGTGGCAAATTCATGCCCTGTGAGCCGTTTATATGCACAAACCTGAATTAGCGAAGGTCAGAGGTACCATTAGGAATACAAGAGTAAGAGGGTTTGGGCATGAAGCCAGAAACATGGCCATCCCAATGCAAGAAACTAAACGATGGGGGTTTGGGGACCCCTTGAACCTTTCAAGTGCACACACCAGCTAACTCATTTAATTAATTAAATACATGGCTTCAGTTGCACACAAAAAGGAAGCAATAGCTGTCTAACTTTACTATATTCCAAGAAAAAGTCAATTCTGAATATTCAGCACACTACTGTGCTTTATTAATGGACATCTGTGGTTGAGTAGGATGGTTAGGAGGCAAAGTTTTACATTGAATAGCTATTTCTAGGGCACTCACATGGGAGTCTACTTTAGTACCTATAAATCAACAGTAATAAGAACCAGAATACAAACCAGCACAATATCGCAATGGACACCAATTCAGAAACAAACCCAGCTTTATCCAGTGCCAAAACTATAAGCAAGCTAAACTCCCACCCTCCTTGTTCATTATCTCAGGATTGTTACATTACCGTCTTCTTTCTTCTTCCTCGCCTCCTCCTCCTTCTTCTCCTTCGCTTTTAATACTTCATCAGTTTCAGCTGCAATAGAAACAGATCAGGGTTAAATTAATCTCTCTCTCTCTCTCCTGTTTATTAACAATGTTGATCTGGTGGATTTCTTCCAGACAGTAGCTCAGATTTGGATTGAACAAAGCTATCCCGATAGCCATTTCTCCCCTTTACACAATATCGGTGTGGTGCACAGCCTCTTGTTTGAAAAAATATGTATGGTAGTGGATCTTCTTTCTCTCAATAAAATGAGATAACATATACATTTCTTTTGGTGGTGGTGGTGGGGGGGGAGGTTGTGAATCCATACATTTGGTTCCTGTATATACAAATAGCATGATATCAACTGCGATTACAGGACAACTTTAGTCACTGGTTTACAACTGGCTAATTTAGATTATAATTTTCAAAAAAACTGGAAAGTATATGTATACTGTATATATTAAAAACACTTGAGATCCCGTTTTGGCTATTACACAACATTTTTTTTTTTTAAAACAGTAAATATGTTAAAGAAGATTAAAAATCTAACGGGACATAGGAGGGACTATCAATATACTCTGTAAATTAATTACATTTCTGTTCTAGCACATCATTTATTCCGAAGCATTAATGTCTCAAAGGAGCCATTTCCCTTTATTGCTATATTGCTTACTGCCTGATGAGTGAACTATGTGAAAATCAGTCTCTAATAACATTATACTTGATGACTTTAAACTTTAAATAAGTACTGAGCCATTAAAATGCTACCTGGCCATTAAGGGAGAAAAAAGCAGAAAACTAAGCTCAACAATGATAAAATAGAAGAAATTTAAATGAATTGTTACATTAAAGTGGCCATCAATAGGCAGAATGATTCCATGCACCGTAGACAGCAACTGTTTGATCCTTTCTTAAACTGTTCTGTCAACGTGCCTTGAGTGAATTTTCCGAAGGCTACCTTTGCTTTAACTAGGCTGACACTTCCATTTTCTACAATAATGTCTTCAAGACAATACCAGTTTCAAAAAGTATGCATTGCGACAAACCAAGAAAAAGATGAACTCATTCAGGAAAAAAAATCCCATAATTCCACAAAATATCTACGTATGCACAAACCATCATGCATGCATATTGCCTGTTGATGTGCGCAGCAAGTAATGTTTTAATCTGGATTGTATTGCAAATTGCAGAAAGAGCAAGGAGGAATCCACTGTACATAACAGGAATTAATTTGTTGATTTTCCATTTTTCTGATCCAAAAGCATTATATATAATAAATTTAAAAAAACACAACAACAACAAACATCATCATATTTTAGGTTCTTCAAGAGATTTTCGTTTTCCTGGCAATTTTACAAGGTTTCAATCAATGTAAATTAAAAAAATATATATTGTTTGCATTCAGTTATTAAAACAAACATTCATTCCTGAAGCAAACTCTTACCACTTACATTTTGCTGGTAAACATGTTTGAAATAAAAACAATTCTAAAAGTAGGCTGCGCCACCGTGTTGTACGCATTCCTAAAGCAGAAATTGAACACAGCCAACTACATTACACGGTCATTAAAAATACAGAGGGCCACTAAAGCCAGTGCACCCGGCTAATTTGCAGAGAAATTCTCACAAACAAAGTGGCTGTCACACTCGGGCATGGGAAATTAACTTAATGTTATGGCCTATTTCCAAGTTCAATAAGCAGTATATGGGAGAATGATCTTAAATAGAGTATTCTAAAAAGGCTTTGAAATCCTCATTAACTATGCTAAAAAACACTGTTTGAGGCTATTAGCTAAATCAGATTGCTCCACCACCAACACACGCTATGACTAGATAACTACCAGAATGTGTGCTTAATAGTAATCAAGCGGAACATAAAATTAACTAAACAAGCACTGTGGGTTTAAGGCTGCTGTAGAGGGGTTAACTTTGGCATTAATAGGCTTTTGTAATATTTTGGGTATATTACAAAAGCCAGACTGCATCCCATCAAGAATGTTTCGCATTAGGTAATAAAAACAAACTCTTCGAAATGGTAAAGACTTTTACTTCATTTACACTTCATTTAGTCACTGCTGGAAGGCCATGGATAATAGAAATCCCATTGAAATCCAATTTGGATTATATGTGTAATTGTAGATCTACCCCTTGAGTCATGTAAAATGCTAGGCTAATGTTTCATTCAAATTATCCCGCTCCAAACCACATTCTACTCTTTACAACCATCTTCAAAATGTATTAGCAGAGCTCATTAGAGTGAAATTTAATAATGCAAACATCAGGTGGATTTCAAGAACCTCCATTATCAAGTGAAGATGGATGGCTTATATATAGCTCTTGGGCCAACTGGGCACAATTTAGATTCAATAAACTAGCATGCCTGAATTTGATTTATCTATTACAGTATGGTAGTTTGGTCTTTCTTAGTGATTTCCTATTACTCCTTAGAAAGAACAATTCATTGGTATTTTACAAAAGGCTGGGAGGTCAGCATGCAGAAATTATATTAAAGAAAAATGTGAAACGTGTTATTAAATTGCAGTATGCCATGAATATATAAGCTATGGTAAATCTGGGCATCTTTCTGTTCTTTGAATTAGAGGTGGCTCAACGGATGACTTCCTGCCTCCACAGTAAGCCCTTTCACTGTAATAAAAATAAAGAAAACAACAATAATTTTAGAATGCATCAAGCAGCATTTAAAAATAACTTTGTCATTGAGCTATTTTGTTTTTATACATAAATGTATATTACTGAAATAAAATTGTTTCGTTATATATTTAAAAAAATATGTAACATAATTATGACATTGTCGGCCACAAAGTACTGGTTGAATTGATATTGTTGGTTGAGCTGTAAAGAGCCCACATGGATATCATCCAGACTTACATTGCCCAGAGTCGTAGCAAGGTGTTTTGGGCAGCTTGTGGTCATGCCTCAGATGAGATGTAAAACTCTGTGCACAATAAGAAACCACCAGCATACTGAAAACTCATTGTTTAAATGACATCATTCTCAAGCAAGAGGACATTGATAGCATTTTAAAACATAAAATAAATAAATGAGAAACACAAAAACGCCTGACTTCTAAATGATTTCTGCATGCCTGTGTGCAAGACATTGTCACAGCTTACATTGTGTTAATCTACCTTTGTCCAATGGCGACTGACTACAGGTTTAAATAACATAAGTTCACACAAGACCTCTTACAAGGAACATGAACATTAATATCTGTTTTTATACCATGTGGGGGTCAAAAAAAGAGTTTGTAAATACCATAGATACCAATACATCGGATCAGATCACGTTGTCTCTGCCTCGAGAAACACAAAACATTTTAATCCTCTGTGATTAATTACATAGGCCTAATATCAAACAAACACTTTTGGTAAATTGCTGGTATTCTTAAGAAACCGAAGTATCCAAAAAGACCTTTGATACCCCATTAGTGATGGTTTGTTAGATTGCATCCTGTTTCACTGGAGGCCTTCTATTCCTTAAGCAGTGTTCTGAACACTTAGGAGATTTGATTGAGGCTTTCATTTTCAGATTTAGTTTGCACCTCAAGAGTTCTATTCCTGTTCCAATTTCTTTAGAGAATTCGATGCATTATTGCCGTAATGATCACAACATAAAATCTACCTTGCCTTCATCTCGGCAGAATACATACATCTATGTTTTCAATTGTAAAAAATCCACACTGTAAAATTAGTGGTTGCACCTTGGGAACGTTCTCCACTCATATTCCCCCAAAAATGAGCTATCCATCAAGGAACGCATGTGTTTGAAAGTCTAAAGCACTAAATCAGAAATAAACAAATGAGTGCTTTGAGCAAAACGTCCTGCTCTTCAACGAGCGTTAATGTTCAATGTGCTTGGAAATAAGTGAGTTTTATTTTTTTTACTGTGTTGTGGACAAAAAAAAAATCTGTTCTTTTATATATTCTTTACTTTTACCATCATCTAGTCTATAAAGTATATATCAAAAATGAAAAGGTGGGGTAACGCACTGTACTGTAGAAACATATTAACCAAATACCTTGGGATTTTTTTCACATTTCTAACACACTTGTATACAGTGCATACAGATTGATGTAATGAATCAGCATTGAAAAACTACTGAAAATATATATCAAACACTTTTAAAAGTATCTGCAGTTATCACGTATTCCTTTTCTAAAAGCAGCCCTAACCCATGTTTTGCTCATCACCTACAAATCAGAAGAGCATTCCAATTGCAGTATTTGCACTGGTTTCTTTTTGATATATTCACCAACGTAAAAGTATGCACTCAAGAGTGCGCCTCCAACAACATATGATCTCCGATAATAACCAGAACAGAACTCACCTACAGGTATAGCTTTTGAAAATATTAAGGGCACACAGTTTACAGTCTGTGCTTACTTATTAAAAGAACAAAAACATTTCTAGGCTTGGCAAAGCAGACATACATATAGATTGGGAGCAGTAGAGAAAAGCCTGAAGCAGTAATGTCTAGGGAAAGAGCTTGCCTTTCTTTCTTGGCTGTGCAGTATTTGCTAGCGTAAACATAAATACAGGACAACGCTACTGATGACTTCTAGGGCTGAAAGCTTGGCTGCTAGAACTACATTATAGCAGCAATCTATTTGATCCTGTGGCCAATAAAGCAATGCTCCCATAATAAACATCACACAAGTTGAACTCTCAATAATTACTGTGTTTGTAATAAGTCAGAGGAAGATATCAGCAGCACAAAATAAAAAAAAGGCACTGGTAAACACTTTGGGTCAGATTCTTATTTAGGCTGTGAGCATAACATCCACCTTTATTTTTATAATACATAACTGTTAGGAAATTCTGAAAAATAAAATGCATTCACTACTTAAGATGTACATGCCACCTGCTGCAGATATGTGGCCCTGTAGTTTAATCAGCTCAGGGTCAACCAAACCAAACAACAACACACTGTTTGACAAACACATTTACAGTACTATTGCAGGTTACTATCTGTTACAGTGAAAGCTGAACATTAAGTCACTGTTGACAATTGCTGGTAATTGTCAACAGCAAACAAAACCAATAACAGTAGATAATAACGACTTACAAAAAAGATCCTGTTTTAATTATATTTTCAAGATTTACGTGCCAGTGTTGACAACAAACATGTAAAGAATTAATATTATGAATTATATTTATTTTTGTGAATTTCAATCCCTTCGACAGCATCAATATTATTCAAATTACTGTATCTAAAAAAACCTTCTATTTAAAAATAAACACTGCAATATACCATGACAAACGCAATTTGAAGTAATACCATATTCACTTTTTTTTTTCTAATTCTAGAGATAACTAAAATTGAAGATGTACAGCAACTCTAGATTTTAATCGCGATTCACATCTCTAAGAAAAGAGAGGTACATTTTATTACCCATTAAAAGAAAGTTAACCTTTATGCCCTACTTAGAGTATCGTTGGCACTGAAATGCAGTCAGTGTCGCAAATGGGATAATGAGGGCAATAGGTTAAACGCTTGCATCTTCATATGATGTTACTGAGCAATGCCACTAGGGGGCATGGTGTCCTTCCAGCTGGAGGGAAGGAAGCAAAACTGAAAACATACATTGATTTATAATTAATTTAAAATTGAAATATTAATTAAATATAACAGTTCATAAACTGTGTAGTAATGTAATGTAGGGGAGAATGTATTCTTTGGAAACTTTATCGAAATACAAAATAAACAAAACAATATATGAGAGAGAGAGAGAGAGAGAGAGAGAGAGAGAGAGAGAGAGAGAGAGAGAGAGAGAGAATATATGAGGTAAGTGCATCTCCAGAACTGTTTTATTTTTTTAACAAGATTACATGAGCAAGTGCATTTAAATTGTGTCAAATGTATAAAATATTAAATAACAAAACCTAATTAAAATCAAATCATACAAATTCCATATATTATTAATAAAAGAGTAGCTTTTTTTGAAATTGTACTGGTACTGTAACCCAGTACAATAATTAATAGTATTTTCATGTGTCGCTTTATCTGTTGTGAAAATGCTTAAATCCTTCAGACCCAACCACTGTCTAAGGGGAAAAAATAATGAGGAAATTAATATAAAACTAATGTATATTTGAAGAATGAATGACTGCAGTGACAGATATGCAGATTATAGCCTAGGACTTAAATTAATTATTGGAACAGTCTACTCCCCCATTCTGTTTATGTTTAGAAAACATACATTTTACCAGGGATGAAATGCCTGTCCGATTATATTTCAGTTTTAAGATCTCT
>NC_081205.1:30165312-30280312 GCF_902713425.1 Acipenser ruthenus
AAAAAAAATAATAATAAAAAAAAAACTACCACAGTATATTGCTTTTGTAATTTTGTTAGGTGTTAGCATTCCATGCATTAGTCAAGTTTACTCGTAACACACTCTTCTAAATCCAGTACTCTCAATACTTTTTTTTATAGAACAAAACAAAAATGATTTATAGTAAAAGATTTGGGGCAGAACGGTTGTTCTTTTTAAATACCAGAGTGATGTTTGTAGCATGCAAAACTAACCCTATCATTGTTTTCAATGTAACGCAATGATAATCTGGATGAGAGGTCAGCAATCTGGTTAAACAGAGTGAATGCAGAGTCTGGGGAGAACAAGCCCAAGAATCACAGGCTTCGTAGACTCTGCAAATCTTAAAGTCTTAATTAAACTTTATAACGCCTTCATTCCCAAGTGTCATTAGCACCCACTGTATTACAAGATCAATGTTAATGTGACAAACTAGAAATAACAAATAAAAAAATACCCCAAACCACCTGACATACCATATATCAACAGTAGATGTGTGACATACAGATGGACAAATGCTAGGACAAACTGACATTCAGCCCCCTATATCTCCAGAATCTTATACTCTTAAAAACGCATGCTAAATAAATTAATACTAAGTGTGACATATGTACATATGTTTTCAAACTCATTTTTTTACTCAACATTTTAAACAGCAAGTTTTGCATTTAAGTGTGTACATGCAAGTGCGTAACAGATTCCCCACCACTACCACTGCCGGAATTGCATATTAGATTGGACACATGTTCACTTAATTCAGAGTGGCATATTTAGGCTTGTTAACACAATAAACACAACATGAAACTGTGAAAGCGCAGTGGGAGAAATATCAGAAACAATGGAATATTTAATCCCGATTGTGATCCTACTGCTATACTGTACGTGATTGTAGGACACTGTCTACTGTTACTAGAAGAACAAGTAGTAAAACCTTTTTTTTTTTTTTTTTAATCTGCTTTTATCTGTTTTGTGTGAAGTTACTTAATACAGGCACAAGCACAGCTACTTTCATGATGCAAAGGCATAGAGCAGACTGAACACTAAAATAAGATACTGCCTGCACAGCAGTACACCCTTGCATGGCTTGTACCTACATCATGACCACAGGTGTGGAGAACAGATCTGATCAAACACCTGTTAGAACTCTAATTGTGACACAGTATGACATCACTGGGAACTTCAAAGAGATGCTCCACAGCCGTCTCTGCAGTATTCCAGTTACTTGTTATAGGTTCAGGTCAACACAAGACGAGCTGCAATCACTTAACCTTACCCCCTTTGGTTGACTTGGCTTTAACTCTTACAAATAATAATTATGTGCCCAGTACACAGCTATCACAAGAGCTGTCTCTAATTATGATATCAGGGCTGTAATTTAAAAAGCACAGAGCGAGTCAGCTCTCTCAATAGACACTGCAAATTACCTCAATTTGTTTTGTCAGAACCCATCAGCTGCAGGTGTCTATTCTACTTGTGCAAGGTCAGTACAAATATAAAGATTTATGTTCACACACCATCTAATTATTATTAAGTAAGGCTACATGCAGTACACTATGTTATTTGTATTTTTCCAGCCAAACAAACGTTCATCCAACTTGAAATAATTTTCATTACACCCCATATATACAATTAATCTTGTACTGTTTTCTAAATAAACCACATTTATATTCTCCTAATTAATAACACATCTCTTTTTTAATGTATTTATTTAGCTCACATTTAGGCAGTTTTTCAGAATAGAAAAAAAAAACAAGAAGAAAACATTCGCATTGCAAATGAAGAGTGAAGAGCAGAATGTACTCTAATGTTGTAGGTTAAACAGCCTCTGTTGTGTATAGGTCAGCCCAAGGTCCCAGGCAAACATCTTGCTTGTGTCCTGAAGCGTTGTTTCATGTGGGCCTTAGTCCTCCTCAGTGGGGTTCTTTACAGGACTGCTATTCTGTATCGATCTCCTTTAAACCTTCTGAATAATAAATTTCAAAACAACACAGCACAAACCGGCTAAAACTCTTTAATTACATCACCGCTGAAAGGAAATCATTGATCAACGGCATTATGGGAAATTAAACTGTCCCCCAAACTGGATCAAAGTCAATGAAATGGCTTACTAGCTGTCCCTGGCCAGACCCTGTGCTGGATCAGAGCCCGTGGACAAAAGGCAGGCCTGCCATTGTGAATGGGATCCTCTTTTTTTTGCGGCTCTCCTTAGCAGGTGTCCTGCTCTGAGCATGGTTTTTGATTACTCTAATTAAATATAATACTATCAACAGACTTTTATATTGATCCCCTAAAACCCCCTACTAAAGGGAACATTAAAGCACACGGAGAGCAGGGCAGGGTAACAGGGCAGCCTTAATGAGCACGGCTCTTATCAGTTTTCCAAAAGCTGCTTGTTTCTGACATTCATCAATATTAAACAGCAATCACACCAGTAGTCATAAGTCCTTGGAAAGGAATTTGGTTGAAGAATTCTGTTACAAGAATAAGCATATATATATATATATATATATATATATATATATATATATATATATATATATATATATATATTTTTATTTTTTTTTTGTAAAGAAAATATTCTCGCATAATAAGACAGACCATCTACAAACTAACACTGTATACGGTCTGTCAAAAATCCCATATACAGAAAATCCTAAACAGATCTTAAAACTGTATTCTTTTGTAATGTAATTTCAAGATCCCTTCATCAAATCTAAGTAACAACTAACTGAAAAGAAGCTGATACAGCTTAACAGTGCCTGAAGATACAGTAAAAATCCTGTAGCTGATTTCATACAAATCAGACATATGAACCGATTTTAATGCATCTGAGCAATATGTAACAGTAGATAATGCTACACAGCAAACAGTAACTTTAACAAGATTAAATAAAACCTAATACAAGTGCTCACTATATAATAGCATTGAAAGCATGAAAGGATAGTGCTGTTTCAGTTCAGTCCATAATTAAGTGTTCTTAAACAATGGATGAGCTTTACTGGGCAGCAGTGTGGAGTAGTGGTTAGGGCTCTGGACTCTTGATCAGAGGGTTGTGGGTTCAATCCCCAGTGGGGGACACTGCTGTTGTACCCTTGAGCAAGGTACTTTATCTAGATTGCTCCAGTAAAAACCCAACTGTATAAATGGGTAATTGTATGTAAAAATAATGTGATATCTGTATAATGTGAAATAATGTATAATGTGATATCTTGTAACAATTGTAAGTCGCCCTGGATAAGGGCGTCTGCTAAGAAATAATAATAATAATAATAATAATAATAATGCTGCAGTTTTCTCCCCTCTTTGATGCCACTGGAATTACCTTTCAGGACCCAAACGATCTTTGTTGTTCATTGTAAACCCATTCTAGTTTTCAATTTCTGTCCCGTTTTGCCAAAGTACAGTCTATTAGTGCTTCCAATGCAAATGATGTTTGACAAAGTGAAGGATCCGTTGATGTTTAATGATTTTCCATTAGGAACATTTATATTGGAATGAGAAAAGATGTGTTTGAGCGCAGGTTAGGCATAGCGGAATATACATATATATGTCAGTGGGTGGACAGGGTGCCGATTCAAGCTAGTTCTTATTCCCCTTGGATGACAGCTAAAACCCAACAGGAGGACACATCATCTAATAATGGGAACAGAAATTGAATTATATCATCGCTTACTGCCTAAGGAAACATTGCTAGCAGTAAACACCTTTGAGTGCTCAGGGATTAAAAAAAAAAAAAAAAAAAAAAAAAAAAAGAATAACCTAGACACCTTGAGACCACAAAATGCCTGTAAGCTGTTAATTTGTTTCACTGTTTGAAAGACTATGTTTTTTGGAAAGTGACTAATTGCAGGACACAATTTAGTAACAGCACAACTTAATCATGTTTTTTAGTCTTCCACTTTAACAGTGACACTTGTCTATGACTTCAACCCTGTAAACTGCTTCTGCCAGTAATAGCGAAAGACTAAAATAGAGACATTACTTTAGCAGTGCTGATTTCAAGGACACCTGATTAAAATTAAACAGTAACACACACACACACGTGCCATTTTAGTTAGATTGTTATATTGACAATATTTAAAAGGGCTCACTTTTAAGCTTTAAATTTCTCTTAATTTCTTATACATTCATTATACATTCAAATATTTCCTTTACCTACATTTTTAGACATTTATAGTAGTAGGCTATTCAAAATGACTGCAGGCTTGAAAAATAAATAATTCATAATTCTTGCAATAACTTTAATTTGGTTAAATCAAGGACAACCTACTAAAATACAGGTACAGTACTTACAGCATCTCCAAATTACCTGACTAAGCTTCCAAGGTGGCTGTGGAAGCAGAAAATCTCATAACAGATCTGAGAGAAATGGTTTGTGCGAACAGATGTGAAATCTAAGACTACCGAAAACTGGTACCAGGATAAGCCACTTTACCCCAAAAGGCTCTCTGGTAGCAACAACAATGAACCTCTTCAATGTCAATTTGATGTGAACTGCACTAACTGCAAAGCACCATCCCCCCACCCTTCTGCCACACTTACTCCCTATTCCCTCAGCTGGTCCTCATTGCTTACGCCCAAATGGCAGCAACCTGTTGTAGAACTCATCTGGAGAGGGCCTGCTGGCTAATTTACCCATGGATTAGTGCCCTGAGACCACTCCAATCTGCTACACTGTTTCGTTGTGAACGCCCTGCCCATTGGGCCTCACACTACCAGTTGGCACCTAGAGACTCCTTTCTTAGTAATTAAAAAGCTCAAAACTGGGGACTATTTGACAGCGCCACCTGTGTACCATGAATAGGGAATAGCAACAGGCAGGTGTATTTATGTATTTATATATGTGCAGTGTGGTGTAGGTATGTCCGCCCAAGCTTGAATAACCTTGCAAGCTGCGTTCTCTGCTCTCCCTCCCATCTCAATTTGCATTCCAATCTGCAATAAACATTGAGTAGTGATTCTATGAAATGACTGCACTGCAAAGCTGGTTACCTGCTGTTCACAACATCAACTAGTTGGAACGTGAGAGAATGGAAGGTTTCAATGACTTACAAAATAGGAGCCACATGAATAACACACATACAGTAGACTTCAGTAGGGTATCAGTGTTTTATATATTAAAGTACAGATTGACAAGACTTCCGATTGAAACTGTAAATATCCCATTAAAATATATATATTTTAATTCACTGCACAACACAAAGTGACAACTCGCTCTTATCTTCAAAAAGCAAACCAATGGGATGCATGAATGTGGGATTGGGATGCTTTGTCTCTGTCACTTCCCATTCAAGTTGCAATAAGGCATGATTATACCTTCTGTGCCATCATGGCCTAATGTTTCTTAAATTAATAAAGGAATCTCCAAATTGTGAATGGGTAGCAAACTAAGTCTGTCAGTTAAATTCAGAGGTGCCCAAGTCACTCTAGCACGTGTAAGGCTACCAAGTACTGCAGATCTAGTTTTGTTATGGAGGTTCTCATTATATATGGGTTCTGCTATCTGTGAATATCTTAAATTCAGGCAATTAGGAAAGAGAGTTCAGCCTCAACTGCAGATGTCTATTTTGCAGATTAAAATGTTATAAGTATGTGAACAGCTGTTTACTCAGAAGACAAATTAAAGATTATTTTTCATATCGAAACTGCTCCGTGAAGCAGGTTCTTTTCTTCCTGGCTCTCCATTTTCTCTGGATAAACTACTTCCAATACACGGTTGTTGGAGTTTTAACCAATAACCTCAGCAAAGAAATAGTGACATAAATCCCTGGTCTGTAATCCCCTGGGTTTAAAGTAATGTAAGGGATTATATTGCATTGCAAGGTGTTCATCCCCCGTATCCTCTAATATACACCAAGCCAACCTGTATTCCAATAAACACAGTAGCTAGGTATTAGCCATGTAACTCTTACAAGCAGTCATTACAAGCAGTTCCAGTCCATTAAAGAAAATAATCCAATCACTTTGTAATTTTTCCAGCAAAATCACATTCCCGCAAATTTTATATCCAGGCCATCTAAATAGTAAATACCTATTATTTGCTCAAAATGAGTTTTTACTTGCCACAGGCAAAACGTTGCCATTATTGTCTAGTTCTGTTAGAGATACAACAAGTTAAAAAGGTTATAAAGATTCCATTAACGTCACAAGACTCCTTGACAGTGCTCAGTAATTGAGAGCTTTATTCAAAGTGGAATATGCCCATATAAAACGCAGTATTAGTGCTCCAGGGTTTATTTAGTCACTAAACACTTCAGTTGATTGGAAATAATTCAGATAATTATCTGTATGTGTTTTCACTCAATCTACATTATTAACTATCCAGCAGTTACGACTGCCACACCAGTTAAAGAAACTGACCAAGGTTAAACAAAATTATTTTTCAAATAACAGAGTCCTATATTACTTCAACTGTGTTACTCTACGATAAAATGAATGAAGTGAAAAATGACACCACATCTGCTGAGACCTCATTCTGAAACAAGCTGACATCTTTGTGTAGAAACATTTTCAATGAAAATTAATCTTCACTGGGGATTTCTACCGGTTTCATTATATATTCATTTATATGGCTTGTGCATGAAAAATAACTGTAGCAAAAACAGTTGTGAAAAAGTCAACAGGAAATTTAGTGATAGTGAATATTGTAATCCAGTTATTAATCACGACATGATTTTTAATAATTTGAAATCATGGAACCCTGACAACCAGTAATTACCAGTACCATGTTAACCCTGCACTTCTCAGTCAGTAACAATGGGCTTTGAAGTGCTTAGCATGCCTTATTCCTTAAGGAAGGCTGAGAAATGCATCTGAGATAGTGAGTTATAGGTTGGTTATTATCTTTTAGGGTCCTTACGTTAGCAATTGCAAGTCCATATATGATTTACCTCCTATATGGTTTTCAAAATTCAGAGATAAGCTAAACGCAGACATATTTAAAGTCAACATGACCCCCTCAATACTTGACATGAAGGCATGACAGACAAACCTTTTCTTCAAAATCATTTCTCAGCAAAAAATGATTAGCAAGTTTCAATTTAGCACTTATAAGACGTTGACATGACTGGTCTGACTGGGATATGTATATTAAGGTTATTGATGTCCCAGGATGCCAAATAAATATGTCACCTATGGCTGCTTTTAATGTCCTAGCCCCTCCTTAGACAAACTATGGCAATGCTGTATCATTCACCGCTACACTTCGAATCTACATAAGACATGAGCCTTCAGCTAGATGGTTTACGAGACTGGACAGCCTCCTGTGCGTTATTCATTTTAATCCACTGGCTCCTGTTGTATATTCGTGATATAATCTTGGTTATGGACTTTTGAACCCAAACTGCACTTTAGCTAAAGTGACAAATGTTGTCATCTGAAAAGGGCCATTGCAGGTAGACATATATGAAGCACCTGTGCTAAGCCCTGGCCACAAGTGTAAGAATTCATACATATGTCTCACAGATGTCAAAATTTGTAAGAAAAACCTCTCAAGAATTCAAAAAAAAAAAAAAAAAAAAAATGCAGATTAACATAACAAATTAATTAGCATAAAACTTCTCCTTTCCTGGCATGAAAAATATTAAATAAAGTAACCTCATTGTTTATTTGAAAGTCTATGGTACACATTTCAAGCCTTGATTAGCGGTGTTGCTAATTGGGATGAAATATGCAACTTGACAAAACTTAACACCTTATTAAATGTTTATTTCTCTTTACCACTCCCTGCAAGGAGTTTGGA
Source organism: Acipenser ruthenus (assembly GCF_902713425.1). Classification (NCBI taxonomy): domain Eukaryota; kingdom Metazoa; phylum Chordata; class Actinopteri; order Acipenseriformes; family Acipenseridae; genus Acipenser; species Acipenser ruthenus. The sequence continues at coordinate 30,173,072 of NC_081205.1, forward strand.
TGGTGATCTGCAGATCTGTGCTATAAATGGTATACCATGTTAGGCTGCAGTCTTAATAAGGCATCTGCAGACAGACAGCATTTCGGTAATTAGAAGCACAAGTCTGGATCCTATTTGTTATTTCTAACTCTCTACGACAGATACTATAAAATAGGGGAGAATGTACTGGAGTTTAACCAACTATACATTACAAAAGTACAAAAAATAACTCTGGTAAGTATTTGCAAGTTCAGACCCCTTATTCTAAATCCCTCATTAGGATGACCTCCAGGAAGGTAGTGTAAAAAAAAAAAAAAAAAAAAAAAAACACAACATCTTATTGTATTTAGAGGCACACTAATGCTTTATGAATACTTTGTATTAAAGTACAACACAGAGTTTTACTGGTTTTTGTGTTATGTATGACTAGTGTTTTGCTGTTGTTGCCAACCCTAATTCAAACTCCCCGGCCAGCAGAACCCAACTTGGACTGTATCTTCCAAAACAGACAATTACTGACAATTGGCAAGCGTCATAGAAAGGAATGAATGAAGTATAATCATTGAATTTAAATAAGGCATGTACACTGGTTGGAAGACTAATTCCATGTCACATAGCATTTTCTCTCAACAGTTATACTGTCATTATAACTTTGTTGTCCATATCCACTGTTGTCATCATTAGGTTGTCTACCTTTTAGAATTCAGCCCGCAAAAGCAGAGAGACACATTTATGCAACCTAATTTGCTGCTGCTCAGAAAAATTCATTAAATATCCACATAAAATACTTTTCAACTGCTACAGAGACTCATGCAAGTCAACAGCTCATAATCACCTTTCAATCTGCAAGGGCATAAAACATTTCATCAAAGACGAACGTCCTCTTTGACTGCCGGGATGAGAATCAAAAAATTAATAAAATCTAGTTTGGCGCAGGGTATGCATTAATCAGAAACTATAATAAATCCACATGCTTCTTTTGACAGTACATTAGTCAAATAGTTTTGTATGATAACGACATTGACTAATGGGCTCCGAGTTAGAAGGGTCAATCATAAACTCATCAAATGCTTCATTTAATTTCTTAATTTAGACAAACACAATTTGTTTATGGGAAGGATATCAGGTGTTCTTGAATGAATAATGGCTATGAAACCAAACTCCATTAATCAGTCCTTGATTACAAATGACTTGGAGGTTGTTTATTCTAATTTCATTCATTTCGATCAACAAAGAAAACACAAGCAAATATAGCCATTAGGAATGGGGATGGCACAATTATTTCCTCATATTAAATAAAGTGATGATAAATGTTCCAACACTAACTAAAACAAAGGGGTTTTTATTACACCAATTTAAATGAGTTGCCCTCTAAATAAATCAGCATAGGCTGATACAACGTTTGGATATCATTTCAGCAGAAAAATGAAAGGCATGAGGCAGAAAAAAACTAATTAAACAGAATTATGAAATATTAAAACAGTTGGCAAAGGTTATTTATATGGTCAAAGTGTATCACACTCCAATTAGTATCTCATCTTATTTCTAGTACTAAGTATAGAGATTATACCACATAGATAGATGCCCAGTAGAGACCCAAAAAATTGATATTTGGGGCTTACACATTTAGTGCATTAAAAAGTGGAACATGTAAGTCTGATTCTTTCGAAAAATCTGAACAGCCCAAAGCCATTTTTTTAAAATTATTTTAAACAGAATTAATATCACCAGCGGCTATGTAGATTTTTACTAGTATGATATGAGCCCATCATAAAGGGTTAGAATTTACAATATTCAGAGGGAATTCAATATTATGACCTACTTCGGTAGTGAACAGTTCTTTAATGAGGAAGATGTGCCTTTCTAACAGAAAAAGTCAAACATAAATGTGTAACTACTGAACATGAAACCAACTGGAATGTGTGTTGTTCTTTATAGCAAAATAATTCAGTTGTACAGGGGGAAGTACATTTAGCAGCAGAGACTATTAGCCTATATTCTATACATTAGTGCTGCTGTAATTAAACAGGAGTACATGAGCAAAATGACTTTTACAATGCAAGTGTATACAAATACTGCTAACATTTTGTGTTAAATATTTTTAAGCTGTTTGCTGCATACATATTTTGTGTTTTGGTATTACAATCAGATTATGCAGTGTTTTGAAAGGCTCAGCCTTTTCCCCAAAGTACCCGAGTAACTGAGGTGTGAAAAACACCTATGTACTGAACAGAGTAAAAACTTCCTCTTGGAATTATTTCCTATGCCACCAGGAAATGTGTTCCACATGCAGTTCATACTGCATACAAAACCATTTGAAAGCCTGGGATCTACAGCGCACAAAACTAGATAATTAAATTACTTAGCAAAGTTTACTTAATAGTAAATGGTTAGCAAAGGTGATTAAGGTGATTGCAAATTTGCTTTCATTTAACATCAATAGCTAGTCTGTAAGACTCATCTGCAAACAATTAGCACATACATTTGCATCAAAATTGTTTATACCATATGCTGCTACATTATGGAAAATAGCAAATTAAAAAAAATATATATTATTTTTTTCTGTTATGTAAATTATATATATTGGGAGACAAACAAGGGGAAAGAGTTTTAAAACCATGCGGCTTAAACACAGATGTGACAGAGCCATTATTAGTAAAAAATTATAAAAATCCACTTTGAATTCGAGCACACTTTTAAATGGACTGTTTCAAGCAGTCACCAGCTGCTGCTTGGAAAATCCCAACAGAAAACAAGTTCCCATAAAAAATAAAAATAAAGTTTTTTTTTTATATATATATTAACTTTTCCCCTCCAACATCAAAAGTCCTGGCAGGACAGTATTGTATCTATATTTATTTTTGGATTATATCTCAGAGAAAGAATATACATTGTTTGAAAAAAAGGTTCAACAACTTTCTTTTTTAAAGTTAAATACACATCTGGAGATAAAATATTTTTGGACAATTATTTTAACTATCAATAAGAAATAGAACATTGCATGAATATATTACCAAATCTAAAGAACGTCCCATTAAAGTAATGAAATACTTCAAACACTGTAATAAACTACATTTGATGATCCTACTGTACCGCACTCAAGAATGCCAGTTTTTAGGTCATAAACAATATACCGTGCAAGGATTGAACCTGAGACACACAGACTTGTTTGCTCTACCATGGAACTGCTTAGTCTTTTGTCACACATAATTACAAGCTCAGACTGAAACTGTGAAGTAATAAAGCATACACCTTGCCCACCTGAATTATAGACTGTTCCAAACAATAAGGTATGTTACAAGAAGAAAGTCTCTTCCAACAGCAACATAAACCGGGAGAGGAAGAACAGCGTCTAGTATGGATATTTTTCAGACATCATAAACATGTTTTTGTTTGGGGGGGGGGAGGAACTGAGAGAGAAGTGATGCAACTGCAGACACTGTACTAAATAATGAATAAAACCACAAGTCATTAATACTTGAGGCAATATGGTTATATTCATTTGAGTACTGTTTAACCAAGTTACAGGTTGACAAATAACCAGATGTGTTGACGACGCATCAGTTTCTGTACATGGTAAGCTCACAGCAAGAAAGGGTAATGTCAGTGAGCTTTTATTTATTTATTTATTTATCTATCTATCTATCTATCTATCAGGGGCACATACAATAATAACATAAGTGTTATTTACACAACACAAGATGCATTGTATTTTCAATTTAGCAGACTGGCTAATTTCCATTGATAGTCCCTGTCAGCTGACATCTGTGCAGTGTGTAAAAGCAGGCAACACATTTACTTTGACCTTCTCCTCAGTTTGTTATTTATTAGTATACTTACCACAGAAACCTATCTTATTTTTAAAATGCAGGCATATAATTTACATACTTACAAACAAACTGTGGTTATTGATTGTTCATTATATATATCAGCTTAACAAGCATTAGGGGAAATCTTTTAAATACAACAGAGTAACGCCAACAACTCAGAGAGAAAATTAAACACTGGCCATTTGCAGCCACCTGCCATTCTCCGTACCTTCCTACTTCCAGATTTTAACAAAATGAAAGATCATCTTATTTAACTTAACAGCTCCCACAATAAAAGCAGGCCTCCAAAAGTAGTGAGTGATCCCATTAATTCCACCAGAGTAAAATGATACAGTCTATGTATGTGGTCTCTTCAGCCACATCTGTTGTGGGCCATTTCGAAGTTCAGTCTCCTGCTGAGTTCAGATCACTTAATGCTTTTCTATTTACTGTGCAAGTAGTAGTCAAAACACAATTGCTTATTTCTTTCTTTTTTTTTTGGTTCATAAGTGAATTATCACAAACATGAATAAAATGAACATATGTCATACAAAATGTCCTCGTTAGCTGAAGATAATCTTTGGAATGTTTTAACTAATCTGCGCTTTTTTTCTTTTTTTAGGGGGGGGGGGGGCGGGGATGATGAAAACTTTAATAAATTAATATAATTTCAAACTGCTCAGTCATAACTATTTCTAATGACTTGGTTTAGTTTATTTTTTATTTATTTCTGTCGAGACCTTGAAATGCAGTAGTTCTGTTCAAATGGCAGAAGAAAAAAGGCAAGAAATAATAATCAGATCGCCACTTAAGACTCTATTTTACATAATTAAACATTTTCAGTACAATCACAGACCAACAGTTACCCTTAACTTGTAAAATATGTAATAATAAAAAAAAAACATCTCTGAAGGAGAGTGGAGAAATAAACTGCAGACACAAGTGGTTTGGGGAGCTAGTGACAGAAGCTCAGCTAAATCCTCTGTTTACACTGGGGATTATCTGAAAGGATTGCGAGCAGCAAACTGAGCTGTTCATGGTCAAGGGGACCGTATTCCTGTCAGCCTGAGGGGCACAAGGACAAAGGACAGGCCTGGTAGGAAGTGACCCATAAACATATCGCTACAATGCTTTTATATAAAGCCAGTCTGCCTCCCACAAACCCCATATGACCATTAACTGGCCTGCAAGGCCTGCCAGGAGGCCTAATTACAGGCCTACAGAGCCCAATAACAAAAGCTGAAGGGCTTTAGCTGAGGGATGATCTGCTTTATACTGACTTGAGAGAGTCCATACAGGAGTGGCAAAAGAAAGAAAAGGGCCCAGCTTTAAGCATCTCAGGAGACCGAGAAAAGAAGTGGAGACTGGCAGGCTGCATGCGAGTCTACATAAGACAGGCTTAGGCACACCGTTGTCACAACATTAACATTCAACAACCTCTTGTTTAACATCTGCTCGTGAAAAAAAGAGGGGGGAAAATGCAAGAATGAGCTGCACAATGTTGTTATCTTATTTTATATTGCATTTCATTTACCTTCTTAATAAAATTGTACATTTATTGTAATTATATTTTGTAAAAAAAAAAAAAAAAAAAAAAAAGAAAAAATTTAACAGAATAAATCGTTAAATAATTATGGTATGCATATATTATATATATATATTATATATATATATATATATATATATATATATATATATTAAATCTAAGCAGAATGTTAAACGCTCGACAGTCGAGAAAAGATTAAATCTCAAATACCAATAACTCAACTTGTGCTTTAATAATAACTGGGGACTTGTGGCTGTATTCCTCCAAAATACTACGATACAGTAATTGCAACACAGGAAGTAGATAGCACTTTATTACTGTTACAAATTGCCCCACAGCTAAGTGACGACACCTTTGTAAATTAGCCTTCTTCCAAAGAGGGCTGAGCTAGTACGCTGCCAGCACAGTGTGTCTGAAAAAATCAACATTGGTGCTCCTATTGACATAAGTCTCTTTTTTTTAAATGAGCTTAGACAGTCAAAACAGTTGCAAATCTCTGCACACCCACAAAGCTGTTTTAACTAGCTTTCCTTTAAAGTACAGTAATGAAAATAAAGCGTAATACAAAACTATAACAGTTTTACACTGTCCTTAGAATAACGAAACAAGGTTCAATGGCAGAAACTTTGAAACAATACTTCACTTTGTACACTTACTTTTTTTTTTTTTTTAAATAATTTGCACCAATTAGACTATCCAGGAGAGTGTGCTGGTGTACTTACCTAGAACAGCCAAAGTGAGGTGCTCATTCTTTTACGCCTGAAAACGCTTGCAGACTCCAGGCTATAGGGTGTACCGACTTCCCTGGGGTCTGGCAGGCAGGCAGTGACTGAGTTGAAATTCGAAACGAGGAGCTCCTGGCTGCTGCACCACAGCTTGAGTCACGGTTTTAAAAATGTATTAGTACCCTTAGCGGCCTTCTCATTATCAGACTGCCATTTAAAGAACTGTTTTATGTCATTCTTCCATTAACAGCCTCTCTGCAAGAAATGAATCATGCTGTTTAAGTTTTTTTAAGCATCTGCCAAAAAGCCTTTGGACGAGGGCTCAGCACAGCTCTGTGTAGAAGGGCATCCCTTTAAACAAACTGTTCATTTCAACTATGTGACAGATGCTTTTATTTTTAATTTTTCAAGTGACAAGTAGTTTTTCTGTTACTCTGCCCATAGGATAGAACAAGATGATGTAACTTAATACACTTTACACCAGAGTTGATCTAAACGAAGAATAAAAATGTTGTATAAACATGCATTACTCAAGTCAATATTTCAAAACAACTGTGGTGAAATCATAGGTAAATTAGTTAAAGATGGAAATGTATAGTAAATCTTTCCCACTGAGGAATTGGATAACAAATGCAGTGTAGAGGGACTGTTCTGTAGAGGATTTCAATAGCATTTTAATGAAGGTGCCATATGTTTAAAATGTCTATTCAAATACCTTAGGTTCTGGACTGGGATGATATATAATGCAAGGTACCTTTAATACATTTTCAAACTGTGAAATTAAAAAATGAAGGGTGACAGCTGTGAGCAGTATAAACAAATTGTGCTTTTTTGAGCTTCAGGCTGTCACATCTGTTTTATAATTATACACTTCAAAAGATGCAGCAAGTAATATATACAATTTAAATCATGAAATATGAGACTGTTTTTGTTTTGTTATTGAAAATATTGTGAATGTTAACCAAGATATGGGCACACATTTATTACTTAGGGGTGGCACTCTGCAAGACCTAAGGGACTGATCATGTTCCTAAAATGTTGGAAAAAATAATATTTACATTTAAAAACTTAAAAACAATTACCAGTATTGATTTTATTTTAATGAGTTTATGGAAACCAGCTGTATTTTGGAACAAGAATGCTGGACACATAATATAATGGAGTGAAATGCATTTATCCCTACTAGAGGAAGACTCAAACAATACAAGTGATGGACACTCACTAGTATAGTATAGCAATTGTATTTATTCATTTCAACACATTCATCCTGAAGCCATGTAGGACAAATATAATGATATTGCTACTTTATTAGAAACTCCTCTATTTGACACAACAGTGATTTCCTTCAGTCCCTGTAGGAAGATGATTCTTTACATGCTTAAACGGCATTGTGTGCATCTCACCCCCGGAACCAGACTGCCACAATTCACAAAATGTTCTATTCGGCATAATAGCCACAGGAGAGTTCACTGAACAACTGATAGAAAGGCAACATGAGCTAATGATGTGACCTCACATCCAAACAGCATTGTATCTAGCAGGATGAAAGAACTGTGAATAATAAATTCAAGTTAATACAAACTAGATGTAGCGCTGCTGCGGGGGAAAAGGAAAGGATGGCGGAACACAAAGCTGGGGAATACAAGCTGGGTATGACTAAACACAGTGGTACAAAACTCTGGCCCTTGAGATCCAATCCAGTCCAGGTCTTTATTGGAAGCGGGTCCTACATTAGTTAATTGAACTTGATCACTTAAAACTACTTTAGAAACTGACTGGAACAAAAACCAAGACTGGATCTCGAGAACCAGAATTAACAGACTGACTTCATTGTAACGGCTTTCACTCCAACCCCAGCACTGATGAGACATCTAATAAAGCAATGAATACCTCTACTGGGGGCGATGCAATGCTGAAGAATACCACTATGGCTTCATGAACAGACTTTATTAATGCAAGGTTCCATTGGCAGCTCCAAGAGCTGCAATATGGTACTAAGCCATATTCAATATTTTATCTCTATATACTTAGTAATGGCATCAGATGTACAGACTCTCTGTACATGGAATGCAAATGAAACTAACGAATAGTAAATACAAATCAACTTGCGGGTTCCCATCTAATTGCCTGCAATTTTATATAAGCTCCTCTGTAACAGGAATCCCAGAAGGTTAGTTTAAAGTAAACGGTGCTAATGTGTTTCTGATTATGTGCATTATTGTACAGATATTTTTTTTCACAGTGTTTATTATTTTGTTATTATACATCTGGATTAAACATGTGCTGGAAAAGAAAGAGCAAAAGTGAAATACAGAGCCACTCGTGTTGAAGCAAATGCATGTAAATGAATTGGCATTGCTGTGGGGAATCCAACACGAAGCGGACGCTCCAATCAAGAAATTTGAGGGTCCAATGAATAACGATGGCTGGTATTCATGAAGTAAAAAAGTTCTGTGTGTTTAATGCACATGGCTGTATAGATGAGCATATTCCACCCCCATGTTAGTTGATCTGATCTCCACTTCTCACACTGTATTTTAAAAATGAAACACCAACCTGCAGCCTGAAGGACCATCTGTAGTCTAGCTTTGACCTGTTCAGCAGGAGTCTGTTCAAAGAATAAGAGAAGAGATACTCAACGATTCAGTTCACTGCCAATCAATCATAGATTAGGTACATACAGTTCACACACTATCTCACACACGACAGTCCCAGGAGACTTCGGTCAAGCTGATCTCATTGGCCCTCCACTGGTTTGTGATTCTGAGACTGGACAGGTCACCTCAAACCTCTATCTAACTGTTGTGGATTGGTGAATAGAGGTGTTGTAGTATTGATGATATCCATTCCTGTCACAACAGAAGTAATGGACAGCAGAAAAAAGAGCATGTGTCATGACATTCAGGTATGAATGCCTTGTTTCCATTTTACACAAAGATTTGGAAACAGAACTGGATTTTCAGATGCAAAGCATAATCAGTGCCCTATCTTGTAAACAAGAGTGTCAAAGCTATAAATGGAGATTATCAGGGAAGTGTTTATATACTGTACATGCACACACTCGGAGCCAGATGTCGCACAAGTGCAACAAGAAATTAAGTTAAACAAATATACTAAAGACTTTTTTTATGGTTAATACAAATGGCTAGGTATCAGACTGTGTTAATACTGATGATAAAAAGTCCTTCAAATGTAATAAATGACTGAGGGTTTGTAAAGACTACCTTTATTTTAGGTCACGAACACAACCCCCTGATAAATCAGAAAATAAACTGCTTGTTGATCTGCAAGCACAACAAATTGTCCAAACTACTGTGGATTGCAGTGATAAACTCTGCTGTATTCTCTGGTGTGCACATCTTTGTGCATTGTCAGCCTGGGGTATCTTTTCATAGCCCAGTGCTGTTTTATTCCCTCTGTCATCATTTTGCAAACAGCACAAAGGCAGTTCAACCCTTTTGACTAAATCACTTGTCTATCAGCCTGAATCTATACATGTACTGCCATCAGCTAAAGCAGGAAAACCCTTTTTGAACATCTGTCTTTAACAGTAAGGTTTTTACTTATCCACATAAGCAACCACTTATACAAGAACAGACATGATAAAATATGCCTTTCTTTACATAACAACAACACATATTAACAACGACCATAACAACAACACCAGCAGCAACAGCAATAACTCAACCAGTAAAGCCACAGTGCAGAGTATAGGGAGAGTCATTCAATCAGGAGTTCTCTGGTTCGAATCCTTGTCCAGCAGAGTTGCCGATCTTTGCTGCTTTGGTCTTTGCACTCCCATGGGTGGAGAAGAAGAAAAATCAGCATGGCACAGTTTATCATATCGCGAATCAGCTTTATGCTCATGCACTTTACCAAATGATGTTTGGTCTGAACCACAATATTACAGTCTACAACTTAATACTACAAATTTGATTCATATAGAGCTAAAGCGGCAGGTCAGCTATGGTGGTAGAGTTGGGAATATAAAACCACACACACAGAATTTATTACATGTTTTATTCACGTAATATGTTGTCATACACTTGGGTTATGCATTTGCATAATTTATTGCAAGTCCCTGAATTCTCGCTGAAGAGTGAAAATGTTATATATTGATTTTAGAATAAAGATAACCCACCATATGTGGACATATCAGTAAGGGGGACAATCCATGAAAATGGTGCATTTGTTCTATCTAGTCATTAACAGGCTAATAGCAAGCTAAAGATTTTCTTGATAATGGATCAATTACAATAAGCAGAACACTGATAATAAACAAGTCTTAGGATTGCCAGTAGTATGATATTTTAAAAGATGCCCAAATTAAATCAATATAATCTAAAAATAAATAAAAATGGAAACATTCATAAATGCTTTAAAATAAATATCCTAAGATTCACAGTTATTAAGTGTCTATAAAGCAGAAGAATTGTTTTGTCAATATGTTATAAACCTTGCCCAGGATATATTGCTCTCCCCGTTAGGAAGTTGTTACACTGCTGCTACAGTATGCTGAATGTGTGGGATTAGAAATACATTCATTGCTAATAGGATCAAATTTGAATATCGGGCCTCAGAATATAATTTAAACAATGCACTGCATTACAGCATCAATGACAGTGGGGCACATATTATTTTGCATGAATTTGATTTATCAAACTGGAAACTTGTCACCTTATAAAAATGTCAGTTTTCAGTGGCAGCAAGAAAATATAATGACCAACTGTAATGTAAAACTGTCACTCAGCTATGTCTTCCACTTGAGACAAATCAGAGCTTTAAAAACTACACTAGCCTTTGTCTGAGATTTGTTTGTTTTTTAGCTAAAATTATTATCATCACGCCAGTTCAAATGTTTTCGGGTGGTTCATCTACCAGAAAGCATGCTACAGGTTCTTACTAACAGTTCCCTAATACAAAGTATTTTCTTTAGCAGTACAATAGTTTTTTAGATGAAAATGCATAACATACATTACATGTGTACAGTGCACAACATCTATCTTCAATAACACCGAGCAGGAACTTCTTGGACAAAGCTATGTCTGAAAACACTGGAACAAGAGAATATCCACAGGAAATTAAAAAAAAAAAAAATGTATTGAAACAGAAACCCTAGTTTTGGAGGAAGAAATATTTTAAGCATCTTTGGCACAGATTTCTTCTCTTTTTCTAACAGCTCACTATATTTACAGACACACACAGTGTGTATTTCGGCAGGTTATAATAACTCTAGTTAATGAATTTGTGGCAATCATTTAAGTAATAGTTTATTATAAATCTTAATAACTCAGCTAGCATGACTTGCATTTTTCCCTTAATCATGTGTCAGCGTATATATATATTTTTGCAAGTGTTTTCTCTGTAAACATGAAAAGGGGTATTAATATTATGAACTCTTGTGTGTTTGTTTCACAGTATGACAAATGATTACCGTAATAAGGCTCAAATAAACATGTCAAATTATGAGAATGGCACGTCTGCCAAGAAAACGCTGACATTGACAACCAAGTTCTGTCAAATGAAACTTCCTCCAAATCAGTACTGTACATTAAAAAAAGCTTCTATACTTCCAACATCGCTTAAACTCAGTCACTGAACAACACTGAAAGGGTGGTTCGGTTCCCTTTGGTGGCATAAAGCAAAAAACATTTTGTATGGTACCTCATCAGCCATATGCACTAAAATCTAAATCAACACACCTTCATATGAATGGGAATAAAAAAAGAAGTCTTGAGGAAGTCTGTTCAGCCTTTTGTTGAAACTGTGATAATTCCACGTATGTAGGTCATACCTGGACATCATGCTCTACCACATCACACAGAATAGCATAGCAAAAACTAACCCCAAATGTCTACGAAAGGTTTCAACATAATGTGATAAATGTGACATTCTAAGTTACTGGTACAGGTGCCTACATACAGTAACATGCCTGTCACCATAACAGCCCTGCAGGAGAATCAGCCTCTTTTCCACTGTACAACCGAGCCGTCACGATGCGGTTAAGGAGAGGATGGGTTGTTTTTCCACTGCAGAGCCAAGTCGTATTACTGACTTCACACACAACAAAAGACAGTTGTTATTAATTAACTCAGTTTGCCAAAAGATGTGCAAACAAATGGTGTTCAAAAATTAATAGACCAACGGTACAGCTGTATCTTGTAATCGCTTTATTTTGTAAATATATTTAGGCATTTACTGATTATATCGACTTAACAAAGTTCAATTAGTTCTGTTGAACGGGAAAAAAGAAGGTTTTAAAAATATGATTTGCCAAAGATATTCTGTTTTAGTTTTTTTTTTTTTTTTTTCCTTTTTTGTAGTTTTTTTTGTTTTTGTTTGGGTGTTTAAAACAAATATGCTCCACAGTTGTATGTATGGTACATCTGTATTTTGTTTTACTATATTTAAGTAAGTTTAAAATTTAATTTTCTGTATATTTTTTTTATTTTATTATATATGAATATAATAAAGGTCAAGGATGAGAAATGTATTACAATTTTGTGTTTTTGAGTGTGTGAGTTAAGTGTACCGCACCCGCGGTTTATGTCCATTTGCTTCAAATCATCAGAAATTCAGGCATAAAACTTTCTAATTTCTGACACACAACTGCAACTCTTCCTGAACACTTCTATCTGCCCACAGATAAACTAGAGCCTGCACTTCTTCAGCGTCCCAAGGCTGTACTTTACTTTGCTGTACTGTTGTTTGTCTTTCTAAAGTGTGCTGACTGATGCAACGTAATGATGAAAATCCTTAACCCCGCCCCTGGCCTGGCTCGGCTCGGAGCCAGATTCAGATGTCTTCTGAGGCTGGAGTTTCACGGTTTGGTTCTCGCTTGGCTCAACAAATAGCCAGTGGAGAACCACCCGTACCCGTACCGTACCGAGCCATCACGGGTCGGGTGTGCAAGTAGAGGTGGTGTATAATTTTCTCTGTAATATTATGCGACACAATTCAAAAAAAGTTTCCAATGTTGCACGCTATTCATTTTATTATGCTGGCAATCTATCAGACAGCTGCTTAAGAATGAGAAGCAAGAAAGAAAGGCGAAAGAAAAATGCACCCTGCAAAGTACGAGTACATTCAAAGTGTATGATGTGTTTTTTCACCACTTTTTGTTACCACTATTGCAGGCAGTTATGCGCAGAGCATTCATTACCCAAACAAGTGCCTGTCATTTTGAAAGGACTGACAACCAAGGATCCACCCCTCATAGTAATGTTTAGCATTGACGAAGGGAGGATGATGTCTAGCAGGTAAAGCATAGTTCTAAAACAGCTGTAAAACTTTTTTTCTACCCTGACTAACGGCACTGCTTGTATAAATAAAACATGTTAATTTACTCTCGTGCTGAACTTGACATCTCTGACAATAAACAAATATGTTAACCACTGCCATTTGATTTTTTTTTTTTTTTTTTTTGTTTAAATGTAGTCGTCGCCAATGGTTTTTACCCCGGTTTTCTCCCCAATTTGGAATGCCCAATCATTATTTTTATCCCGGTTCACCGTCGCAACCACCCGGCGACTCGTGTTCCTGCCAATCCGTCATTTTTCTCATTGCAGATCCACAGCGAAGCCACCAGACCTATAGTGCCGGAGGACGACACAGATCTGAATGGCTCCACAGTCTTCTCACTACAGGCTCCCTATCAGCCAGAGGGGTCGCTGGTGTGCAGTGAACCGTGGATTTCCCTGCCGACCTAAACTCTCCCTACCTGGGTGGCGCTCGGCCAATTGTGCGCCGCCCCCTAGGAACCCCTGGTCAAGGTCGGCAATGACATAGCCTGGATTTGAACCTGCGAGCTCCAGCCTATAAGGCCTTTATTGGATGTGCCACTTGGGAGCCCCTCTGCCATTTGATTTTAAGAAAGCATCATCATAACCATTCACTGACATCCAAGTGAGGCAAATCAATTTGCTAAACACTGTTACATGATGTCGACACATTATAAAGCTGTGGGCTGCTTTTCAAAAACTGCCAAATATATCAGGAAAAAAAGTAAACAGATAACCCGACCCCTCTTGCTGCAATATGTTTGGGAAGAAACGAGTACTGGCAAACTATCTGAAGCATAGCTGTTCTGTATCGTTACCTGCCCTTCATCCTTTAATGTTCTTTTTTCTTTTACATTTTGATTTGCCTGAAAGCGCAGGTCTTTTTGTTCTGCGTCTGTCTTCAGGTGTGCAAATCACTCTGTCAGTTTAATCAGTTCCCTGATTAGGAGCTTCTAAGGGGGGCAATAATCAGAAGTTTAATGTCCATGTGTGATTTTAGATAGATACCGACTTCAGTAATTCATTAATACACAATAAACCTTTAATTGTGCTCTCATGAGGCAGGTCTAACTTCAAGCTTCAGCTGGGTATCCTGATGTGAACTGCATAGGAACAATATCTGCCCTATAATGTGTCCATCAAAAACGACGAACTGTGGCGGGCATCAGACAAAACTCCAACACCCTTGACATTGATCACATTTACAATCCGCCTCTCAGAGAAATCACACTGATAGGTTACAGTATATTGTACTAACAGTATCCTCAGAGGTTTTGACATCGGACAAATATGAAATTTATTTTATCATATAACAAAAAAGAAGTGCTACACAATTCTGTGAATCTCTAATACTTTTCCAATACTGCTACTCCCAAATAAAGCCGTAGCCAAAATGTCACAATAAACAATGTATTTATAAAACCAGCCCTTTACCGCTATCAAGACAATTAAAGAGAAACAACAAGCATGCAAAGGAAGCTGCAAGCAGGGTTCAGGGGTTAGATAAATAACTGTTAATGGATTCTCTCAACAGCTCTAAAGATATTGACAAATCAAGCAACAAGTGCGGATTTAATTAGGGAAATATGCTTTAATGGGTAAATCTATGAAAATCACAATATATTAAAAACAAAAAGATTTTTTTTTTTTTTTAAATGACACATTTTTTACTGTGACGTCTACTTTTTAGGGGCTTTCTGGTATCAACGGTTTTGTTGTTACATTACTTGACCTACGGGTAATCAAATAAGATATGTTAAGAGAAACAGCAACTCAAAAAAAAACTTCAAAAAAAGGGAGAACGAATTGGATGTTTTAGGGCTTTTTATACTGTTATTAAAAAACTAAAACACTCAATTCTACATGGGTAAGTGAAACAAAGATATACATCCAGTAAGAGTTTCCTCCTTACTCTTATTTTTTAAGTTAGTAAAACCCAGCTTTTGTTGGTTCATTTGGTTTAAGAGGAGACGTGAACAACCCCTATCCTCCAACAACTTGTTACTTCTTTTAAAATCCAGAATATCTAAAAGTAGGGTCAATCTCCTGCAACTACAACCACTTTTTGATTTCACTGTTCAATTTCATGTGTTGTACTCCGCTGGGAATAAAAAAAAGAGCGCCGCCTGCCTACGTACATCATTATTACAGTCAGCAAAAGTTCAGTTCAAGTATAACCTATCACCTTGTGCCATGACAAGTTGCAGTGTATCAGTCTAGTCCATCAAAGACCTACCCATTTCCAGTCCAAGATGGCAAATGGCATTTTTTTTTTTTTTTTCTAGTTCAAGACAGTGGCCTGAACAGATTTTTAAATATACACACTGAATTAGTCTTGGGGGAGAAAAAAAAATAGGTGTGCAATGTACAACAGATAATTTCTTGTTGAGCAGATCAACAAGAAAAACAGAGAGATATAGCCGTCCCTTAAGAAAACTCATCAGCTAGCCACAAACACATCCAACATTAGCTAGGGTTATTTCTTTAGTTTTGTATTTACAACACCTCAAAAACAAAGCCTGAAAATGCAATAATCCCATTTTTAATATCCACAAATATAAGTTCAGGGAAACAGGAGTTCCAGCGCAATATCTAAAAAAATAAATCCTGTATAACATTGAGCAAGAACCTCTATATTTTTATCTTATATAAAAAATAATGTTGTATATTTCTATATAATCACAACATGGAATCGGAAATCTTTTACAATCTGCCATATTTCAGGATAGGGCTAACAACATTTTACTCGTCGGAAGCAGTTTATCTTCATATCTCTAGAAGGCAGAGTTGGTGCATAATAATGTAATTTATATCTCCTAAATGTTATTTCAGGAGCGTTGCATCATTTCTCAAACTTCACGACTTTTACAATTTCCCAAACTTTTTTCCCTTCATTATTGCGAACAGATTTCATTACATATTTTGAATGTAAACAACTCTGAATAATGATGGGACTATTCGGCACTCATCGCTCTGGTATTTGTGCATGGCGCCGAGATGGAAACCTAGTGCATTAATTTACCTCTCATCTTCAGTAACTGTGCTCCCATAAAAAGTTTTACACTCAACTCACATAAATCATGTAGAAGAAAAATGAGAAAATCTGGTGGCTAACTCATCTTCCACCATTCTGCGAAAATGAAATTCACTGAAATACCTATCAAAACTACAATCATCAAGAGATAATATCTTCTTTGGTCTATCTGCACTTTCCGATTTAATTTCCTCCATGCCCTTGACATCCACAGATACCATTAAGATTAAGTGTATACAGTAACTGAGTAGTTTTCAGATTTTGATATATGAAGCCCCAACGCTAAATGTAATATCATCATTTGAAAATTAATGCAATATTTCTTTTGTTAGTTTTTTTTTTTTTTTACTCGAGAAGCAGGATGAATACTTTGGTTTCACTGAAGTAATTTCCCTGTCAGAATGACATGCAATTATGACTTGATATGCACCTGGTCAGAGGTCAGTCAAATTACTACATCATTTAACGAGGAGAGAGATCAAAATGGAGCACAGCCTTCTACAGCAAATATGATGAAATCATTAGAGTACTAAGCATGTAAATCTGTTTGCAGATTAACTCATGGTTATCTAATGGGGTGCTGTGGACATCTTGTCAGCTTTTTATCGTCCGCAATCAAATTACTCAGAAACCACCGACATGTCAATAGCTGCAGAATGGCAATTTATGCTTGCTGTTTTTTTATTGCGGTTGTTTGTTTGCATATCACCAATAGACTGAACTTGGTTCGACATTTCACACACTCCTGTGCAGCTTTTTATAATACAGTCCCCTTTTTGCACAAATACTGTCGACAAATCCACACATCAAGGGCAATCAAAACAGTAGACAAGTAAGAAGACAAGGTTTTTTTTTTGTTTGTTAATACAGTACCTAGACGCCATTTTATTATGACATTTATATTTTCTAAATGGACAGCCAGTTTCCCAACATTTCAATTTGGTTAACATGGGGATAGTGCATTTAATAAATTACATTAAAAAAAACAACAGTACTGAAGGTTTTCATGTGTTCTTGATTATGTTCATATAATATAAAACAAAAGTATTTAAAAAATTGGATCACCACAAAGCAAATCACTGTTTCAGCAAAGCAATTATTATTATTATTATTATTATTATTATTATTATTATTATTTATTAGTAGTAGTAGTAGTAGTAGTAGTAGTCGTAGTAGTAGTAGTAGTCGTCGTAGTAGTAGTGCAACAATACATGTATTTGATTGTCCTTCTGGAAAAAGAAAACTACAGTAATCGAGACAAAGACGTTGAGTCACCAGTGGCAGGGTTACCTTTGAACTTCCATAGTGATAATCTGGAATGAGGCAATCCATCATAAACACATCCACCACTCATTTCGCTTTCATTCTGACCCATTCATTGGCATGTATACCTTGCTCTCATCTAGCTTGGGCGCATTCAAAATGTAGTGCAGGACCTCAACCTTGGTAAAGCTTTGGAAGGCCAGGCTGCTGCCAGCACTTAAAACACAAGATCAATTATCTACAGGTAATGACTGCTGCATAAAATATTTGTGCTATTATAAAACAAACAACTGGTTTTGTGTATGAAGATTTTTTTTATGTGTTTTTATTATATTTTGGACTGGATCAAATGGGGCTATTTGAAATGCAGGTCACCATTTAAGTTTGAAGATTCTGAACATAACTGGTTGAAATGATCAATGAGGTTTGTAATTAATGAATATTTATGTTTACATGCACAGTCAAATTAAGAACATTTCTTTAAAAAAACATTTCTTTAAATTCAAATGAGGAAGCTATGATTGCGTACTCCAGTTACTTGACACAAATAAACATCAGAAATCCTAACTTTGCTCTACTGGTGTGTGTGTTGCCGTATATATTTATCCCAATAAATGTTATTCCTTTCTTTATTTTTCCCCCACCACTTGTTAGCATTTTCCTTCTCATAAACACTACTTACATTTTAAGGAAACAGTTTATAAACAGCAATCAGCAAGTAATGAAAAGCAGGATAACCCTAATTGACAGCCAATTGTTGAAGAGCTCAGTGAAAGATTTTGACTAAGGATATCACCGTGTCATATCCTTGGGTAAAGGCTTTTGGGCACGATAGAGTACATAAAGTACAACTAAACATGCAGTCACAAAATATAAAAAGGGGCAATTTATGTAGCTAACTGTAGCATCATGTTAACTGTAGAAGAATTTCTAATATTACCATTATCACTATTACAAATATGATCTACAATTACTTTTAGTCGGATGCTGATATATATATATATATATATATATATATATATATATATATATATATATATATATATATATATTTGTGGAAGTTTTAACATATGCTTGGAACTATAGAATCCCTTTTATTAAAACTGCTCAATGACACCATGGGGAGTCAAATAAAGGGGAGTTTCTGCTGGAAAAGAGGACAGTTTAAAATAGTAGGTTGACTGGTTCAGGTGGAGTGTCTTGAAAAAAATCAGAACAGTAATTAAATTAGTGTCAAATGTGTGAATTAAAATCTTACATTCAATGGAACAAATATACAGTAAAACAAAAAAAAGTCTGCAAATGCAGAGGGAGGGAATACATTTACATTACAAATGGGATCACGTGGTCTATCTAAGGAAGGTAATACTGTAATTAGGTCATTGAACCAATTAGGTTTATCTAAGCACTGCACTGTTGAACTCAAATTGAATTTCAATAGAAAGCCTGCCAATTTGTTTAACTAAACAAAAATGTTTAAAGCTGTCAGACAACATCAATTCTGCTTTAACCCTGCTTTACCACTTTCTTACATTGAAAGAATCTCCAAAACTCCCATTCCTAAAACTACAAAATAATCAACCTTAATGCCTCCTGAAATTGTCAGCCCAGGTTTTCATATATATGGCGGTAATGCCGACACAGTTGGGCTCAACTCTAAAAGCATGTTAGCCTGTCTGCCCGGAACCAGCTTTCGTCAGCACCTGTTGGTGGTTATTGATTAACATGTAGCAACAATGGGAGTGCCTGCATTGCTGGCAAGCAACAACTATATCCTGACAAGCCACTGATGGACTAAACAAGCTATTATTGACAGGTCACTCTTCAACACTGTAAGTGGTCAGACTATGTCACTTGACCGCAAGGACAGAAAGGTCACAGCACTGAAATGCTATACTGTAGTGAAGGCTACTTCAGGCTACAAATTGGACCACTGTAGCCATAAGAACCCCAGCTGGCTCCATTGTTTGTGAAAGCTCACAGACAAAGTGCTGCCAACAGAATATACTCAACTGAAGGACATACAGTCACTCAACCCTCTCCCAAGGCCTGAGATTCCTCAGCTTGTTAAGTGACATACTGAATTACACAGTGTGCACCTTATAATAGTGTCCTGTTTAGAAACTACTATACAGGTTACATTTGTTTAAATTAAACTGCTAATTTGTTTAATTAATTTTCAACTTCTCATTATCTTGTAACATTCTCCATTATTTGTTTTCAGACTATAGTTTTTACTTTAATCATGTAAAGCCAGTATTTTCTGCCACAACACTCTAAGCTGTTTATAAAAAGAAACATCCACCACAAGATAAAAAGCACACAACAGGTCAGTTGACCAAACCTTTGACCAAAGCAGAAACAGAGAATTGGAAGCAAATCAAATGAAGTGGTACACTTGTACAGTATCTCTGCTTCCAGTACTCTATATTGAAATTAGGAGGAATTTAAAATAGAACTAAAAACACTTGTTTTGTTTCTGTAAGATAATTGCTTTATAATACTGAGCCAAAATGTGGAACTATGGAAGAGAGGACTTCAAGTCATTAACGGCAAGACCCTCATCATGACCCCAATAAATAATTAATCTGTACACAAGTAGTTTTACATTTTCTCAAATAAAATCCCTACTTCGCTGCATGTCATTCCTGTGTGAACTACATTATATCCATAGCACAAAACTGAAATGTACAGAAATCCAACTGAACTGAAATCCATGGTTCTTGCCAATGATGGCTTTCACCTGAAAGGGTCTGGCGCTAATGGATGGGCATCCTTCTCTTTTGTTCTTCTGTATTACCACTGTGGTTATTTAAACAAACATTAGCATTTCCATTGGAAAAGCATAATCTAGGATCCCCGAAGTATCCATTTCATTGCGCTTCAGGGCACATGGCATGTTAAATCCCTACATTATTCATGCACCATAAACATCCTAAACTTTACTCTCCATAAACCTAGACATGGACTTTGTATTGCTAAGACATACATCAGTCAGATTACCCTTTGAAAAACAAAATGTTTTTGTTGTTAATGTATCATCAGTGGGAGAATGACTGTCCCTTTTATTTCATCTCTACATCAAAAAGTCATTTAAAACAAGAATTTAAATTCCCTGGAAACAACGAGATAAATGAAAGTGCAAGCGCCTTTACAAAATAAAAGTAAGGCTGACCTCCTGGGAAATGGCTGGCTTTCTCAGCTGAAGGTATTCAAAGCTCATTCCAACATGTTAATTTAGGATGCAGATATGAAAGATGATACAAATCCTGAAACGAGAACTTACCAGATGTTCTAATGCTGCTTTGATGTGTCCAGCGTCCCTGTAACAGAAGAACACATTTCCTAAACTGTAAATAAAACCCTGCTGGCAAACGTCTAAAAATAAAAAAGCATTCTCAACCTGCTCCGTTTTGTGATTGGTAATGTTTTGTTCTATTTCTGTAAAAATTGCATTTTTTGGGCCACTATCAATCTTAAAAAAGTATTTTTTTTTTCATCCGACAGCAGTTGTAGCTGCCAATTATTGTTCTACCTCGTATCAGAATAAATAGTTGGTGCCAATATTAAAAGTCTGAACCCCTTTTTGTGTTTAATATGAAGCAAATATGGTCGCTCAACTCTTGAATGCGTTCATCTGTGCCTCAACAGTATAAGGTCACTTGCTGATCGGACTTATCCAGTTTATCACCAGGTTCCCACTCTAAACTGGCTTCAATGGAGATGGGAACTTGCTTCGGTCTACAGCACCATTTTTTTGCCCCTGTTGTAGTGCCAGGGACTGGAAAACGACGTCACTTATTGTGGTGTGCATCTCATGACTTAGGTGTAACCACGGAATTATAGGTCAATGGCCACTTGACTCACAAGCTGATTGTAATTATACAAGAAATTCCAAATTGTTCGCAGTGTGCAGCTTCACAACTATGTTAATGATCATATTAGTGTAAAACAGGAAATTGCATTTTCTGTTGCATACCAAATTCAGGTTATGAAATCATTAAAAAATAAATAAATAAATAAAAAAAACACTGAACACAGTTAATTTGTTAAAGGTTGTTAAAATAGAATGGGTTGTGAATAAATAGAAAAATATACTGATAGAGTCAGGTTAATTATAACTGTACTGTAAAGGAGGATTATATTAAAGTGCTGACCAGATATTATAAACCACAAGCAGCAGAAGTCTAAATGTGAAATCAAACCAAAAAGTACAGAAGGGAAATAGGGAAAATAAACAGGCAGATTAAAGCGACACATTTGCAATAAATAAATGATGCATTTTTGGCACATTTGAAAATTATTACAGGGGCAAATATTCCCATTATAGTTATAGCAGTTATGTGTCTGTGAAATATCAACATAGCTTGATGATCCTGTATGCAATATTACAGTACAAATCATAAATTAATGCATGTGCATATACCAGATTAGTTCACAGTTCATTTTAAATTAAGAGAAGTTTCTAGTTGCTCACAAACAACTTGTAGCACATCTGGCGAGAACTAAAGCTTTAGAAACCCCAGACTCAATGATTTATATATATATATATATATATATATATATATATATATATATATATATACACACAATAATAAAAATAAATCAGTTAGTAATTCCCTTATTATTCATACAAATGGGTATATGTAATCACTTAAATACTTCAGCAGCTTTTAATTACATTACATTTTGTGTAACAAACAAGAGCATTTATTATACATGACTTGGAAGAATAATTAGAGAGCTGTACATTTGTTACAACAGTGACAGTGTAGTGTAATCTCCCTAATGAACCACAATTAGTGGGAAACATTTTACATCATGTCCAAATAAAGTGTTGCAGGCTGCCTCCAGTTAATGGGCTATGAAGGCAGCCTCTGCTTTGTGGTCTGTCTCTAGTGCCATCCTTGTCATTACTTCATCAATATTTGTACAACTCCCTCCCTCCCCTTGTGCCAAAAGCAGGCCTAATTCAATTATGGGTCTCAAAACTGATAAAATGGTACTGAAGTGGAAAATGGGAAGAGATTATTGGCAAATGAATAAAGATTTGTATCGAACAAGCACACCGGAGTACAGCAGGTCCTTTTTTCTATCATCTTCTGCCTTCAGGTCTGCTGGGAGTTTTCCTTTCCCTCATGCAGAGCATCGATTTCTGAATTAGACTGCAATATTAAATAATTAATATACTTGCCATGATTGATGTTTTGCATTAGCTGAATATTAGGTTATCAATCAAAATCCACTTGGTTTAATGTAATAATATTGAAAAAGTGTCAGGGGCTGTTCATCCAATTTGTAGTTGAGGCAGCACAGATAGTAATATTGGTGTAACACGAAGCTCTCAAGCAGGAAATGTACTGGTTGAGCATTCATAAAGTACAGATTATGAAACGAACAGAGACGAGACTGAGGCTGCCCTATATAAACCCCCTTGGCACCTGTCAATTTCAATCTCAGCCAGGTCCCGATAGAAATAAACCACTGACTACAACTGCCTTTAATTCAGCAGCATACAGTTCAGAGAGGAAAAGTAAAGCTTTGTTGCATTTCTATAGGAGGAATAAAGAATTATATTGTACGTGTAATAGTGGTTCTGTAGCTAGCAAGATGTTCTGCATTTGTGTTTTTCTTTGGTACAGGTAGAAGGCCCTCATTTCATTTAAGCATGCTTCCCCACTCTGCTCCTCTAAGTCCACTCTCTAATGTGTGTGTGTGGGGGGGGTGTGTGGGGGGGGGGGGGGGTTAGTTTAGTGCCTATTATGAAGGCTGTCAACACCTGCCCACTAGTATTTCAAAAAGCACATTGCTTGGAAATTGAATCTAAGAAATGAGTGAAAATATTCATGAAAAATAAACAACTCCGGGACCACTTACTCTGTCTATTGCAACCCCATACTGACCACAGACTATTTAGAGTGTCCTCTGTTTACAAATAAACACAGTGGCTTTTTTTTCACACAGGAACTTAAAACAAAAAGTACAAAGATTTGCATAGAAATTAGACAACACACAATTTGACAGCCAGCAACATATGCTTTTGAATCTCTGCTGGGAAGACAAAAGTACCTAGAAACCTTCTATTCACCAGTAAAGAATACTTACTGTACCCTAGGGCTGCACTGCACTCTGTTTAACACTGGAAAGCACTGCAGTAACCTTACTGAAATAATTGACCCACAAAAGATTAAACTGGAAGCTGAAAGCAAAATACCAATTTTCATGGTTAAAAGATACTACTGTATATTTTATTGGGGATAGAAGGATTAAAATAGAACAGAGCACAGCAAAGCCAGTGTATTAGAAAAGAAAACAAGTTGCTTCTTTTGTTCTGAAAGCAAAGCATTATTTATTCCCACTTAATTAAGTAAAAGAGGCCAAACAAACCAACGTGTTAAAAAGGGCTACATTTAATGCATGGCTTTTGCTGCAGTCAATATTGGCAAATTGGAAATGTCTAGCATATCATTCATGTCAAGGGAGCTGCTCGGCTCCAACCCCAGTCTCTCAGTCCCATGTTGACATCATTATCGACTAATTCTGAAGGCTACTATTATGTTCGTAGTTACTAAATTTCTCTGCTACAGCTTCCTTTAATCTGTGGCTAGAATTCCAGGTAGCAAACAATTAATTAAAGTCAGGGCATGAGATGAATTGTCATTTGTGGTCAAGTTTCAAATAATTGCATTAGGTTTTATTTTATTTTATTTTATTTTTTTTTGGGGGGGGGGATATTCATCTCAACTTGACATGGTTGAGATGAATATCTTTAGTCAGTCAATGTAGGAAACTAGGACTTAAAATGCAAAGCCAGTCATTTTATTTCCACCCAACAGGAAGGCCCATTAGCACACTGCTCATCAGCGATGCATTACAGTATGAATGCCTCAGTCCCTGACACCCAACTTAACCCTTTTATGTAATGAATATTCTTAGGAAGGAAGCACAAACTCAACAGCTTTTTGTTCAACATGATAAGCAATATATGCACAAGCTAGCTTAAAACAGAAACGTATTTTAAACAAACAGACATATGTATGTTGCATATTCTGGGGGGAAACTCTCCGAATATTGAAATTCTAGCTATATATATATATATATATATATATATATATATATATATATATATATATAAAATTCCAGTAAATATTAATAGATAGATAGATAGATAGACAGACAGACAGACAGACAGACAGACAGACAGACAGACAGACAGAGAGAGAGAGAGAGAGAGAGAGAAATATTTACTGGAATTACTTGGTTCGCACCTTGTACATTAAGACATTATTGTTTACATTTGAGATTGAATACTTGCCCCTTACACTGTCAGGGAAAACTAGCCAGGCATCCCTGTCATAATAAAAACAACAACATTTCCAAATCAATAAAATAGACACCTCATTGGTGCAAAGAAGACAACCAGTATACCGCCACACAAACAGTAAGTATGTTAGTGCTATGAGAGAGACATCGCTCAAGCAACTTCACGCTTCTTCAACCATGTCATTGAACGTTCATTTATTGTTAGGCACCTGACAAAATGCAACGCTAAGGTATTAAACATCACTGAGCGACGCATTTAGTATCTGCAATGTCCCCGGATCATCAGCTTTTGAAATGTTTGACGTTAGCTAGCACTTATCTAATAAGAAAATTTAAATGGCTAGTCACCTACCGGGCTACCTTCACAGTAAACCTGATCATCTGAGGCTTAGACAGCTGTGATTGCAGTCGCTGTAGCGACTATTTTAGCGGCCTGTAAATTGAAATTCCTGCGTGTATACCGGGGTACCTCTCTTTTGAATATCTGTTCAACTGTTTGCGTATAAATGAACATTTAGTTTACTGAATGCTTTACACAGGAGATCACAGACAAAAGTAAACCATACTTATATGTGGTGGTGAAGAAACGCATGCCTTTCTTCCTCAATTCATTGCACTGGCTTTTACACATGGGATGAGGCTTTCAAGATAATCCAAGAAAAGCTATAGGAAAGCCATTTATTTCTGTAGCAGGTTAACAGCCACCAGTAAAAGGAATAAAATGCTGTGATTTAAGACTCGATAGAGCATTAACACTACCTTTTACCAGTGTTTCAGCAGAAGCTGTTTTTGATTTTAGTACAGCGTATAAATAGTGCAAATAGACAAAGGAAGTTCTGCTTAATTATTTAAGACTAGCATGATACGATGCACATCATATGAAGGTCCAATTCAGGGTCAATGCTATGAACAAGTCTTAACTCCTCAGCAGAAAAGCAAATCAAATGTCTATGCTAAAAGGGTACAGCCGAGTTTTATTGCTCTTTTGACATAACATATCACCTACTTATTTGTATTTGGCATGGTCGGTATAAGCCAGCTCTTACTTTGCCCATTTGGCATACTATTGGATTATCACGTTAGTAATTACAGTGGCATCTAACTGCTGAAAACAAAACACACAAAAAAAATGCTAAGATGCATAAAACGCACAAAAAGCTGATTTTTGATGTAATGTGAATAGTAACTCTCCTTCAACAAGTGTACGTTCATGTCCTGGACCTCAGTCAAAAAAAAAAAAAAAATCACATCTTCAAAACAACATATTTCCCTTCACCTCATCCATGCACCCATGAGTTAGGAAAGGGTTTTTTTGGATTGGATTCTCTGACCCTGTAGGTTAAGAAACAACACAATTGAAGGACCTTACAGTGTAAATATGCATATTTATACATAGTGGATTTCACAACATGAGGATGCTGAAAGTATGTTTTTAAAGTTGGAGTGACTGATTAAAAGCAGGTTTTTTGAAAATAATTACGCATTGAGAAAACGCTGAACTACTGTTGAATCAGATCTTATCAGCATTGATAAATGTACTACCCCACCCATACATGCAGAAAAAAAATGAAACTGGTAAAAGAGGTTAAAGGTTAATGAGGAACTTAGAGTGTACAACAATTATCATACCTAACAACACACCATCTGGGTCGGCACGAATGCAGAATACTTAACAACAGCACCACACAGATAGACAAGTCCAGCTTCACACTACATTTCTGGACAGCTTATGTAAAATATATTAAGATTTCATTCTAAAAGAGGAGTTTCAATAGCTAAGGAAATTTAATTTGGAAGTTACATTTTACAGAAAATTGACTTCTTTTAAAAGGTGAATAACAAAGATGAGCAATCAAGCTCCCATTTCCCTAAAAGCCTTGCTCCTTTTCATCTGCCCAATTATGACTTAAAATAATCAAAACCTAATGTCTGAAAGGGAACAATAGCACCCCAAACACTTTTCTTTTTTTTTTTTTTCAGAATCCCAAGATTGAAACACTTGTACACAAAAGGATAAACCCCAAGCAGAGGGGATTCCAATATTAAAATCACTATCAAAATCTTTGGTTTTTTATTGCTAGTGGAAAACTGATGAGGAACAAAAGCTTGGAACATAGCATCTGTCATATCAGAATATAAAAAGATGATCTTGGCACAAAATGAAAAAAAAAAAAGCTCTAATTCATTTGCAAATCAAGTCCATCGTTTCTACTTCAAGCTGGCAGTAGCTGTCAGGAGTTAACAAGATAATCACTTTCAATCCTCCCTTCAATGGTACATTACACCATTATCCCATTCAATGGATCCGCTCTTTGGGGCACTGGATGAATGCTTTTCATTTCCAAGACTCACAAAAAAAGTTGTGGCGAAAAAATCCTTAGGGTTCGCAAAAAAAAGAAAATGAAATCTCTATCCCTTTATGAGCATTTATCTGCCGGCACTTGCTTTTGGGCAGGATGAGACATTCAGGCTACATCTGTGTCCATTCTCTTTAAGTCCTCCAGGCCCATGGTTTGCTTTTGAAAAGCCTCTGGCTGATTACTTCAACTACAGTAACTTATGAGGTTTTAGTCATCAGTGAGTATTCTACTCATTCACTAGCTCAGACCATTGTTAGAATTTTCCATCCAAACAGTCATAAATAATGGAGTACACACAAACAGTAGAACAGTAAACTTCGTCATTAGGGTGTTTACTGTCATCTGTCAGTTTGTTTTAACTGCTTTAATTATGGTCCTATGACTTATTGTTCAAACACGGTTCCACACTATGCAGTATAATTTTTTTTTCTAATAAAAAACAATTTCTGAGTTCTACAAGTAAACTTCACATATATAAGTAACAAAATTAATACATAAATAAACTTTTCTTCTGAAATAGGACCGGTTTTTGGACAAAATTCAAAACATTTCAGTTTTGCAATTAAAGTAATACATTCACATTAATGATTGAGATACGGTTAAGAGTTTTATGTATACACATACTGTACACACACTATACATTATATATTAATATTTTACTAATAGTACAGATCTCTATCTGGAATGTGTGACAACACACAGTGGAAGGCCGTGGGCTACAATGTACTTTTGTTTTCTGTTCCTGAAAAAACTATTTCAAACAGTTCATTTGAATGATTGCAGCTTATTTTTCCATATACACCGAATCAAAACGTAGTTTACTAATGCACCCCATTTAAACAGCCGAGACTTGCGTTTTAAACAAAAACATTTTTAGAATGCTTTGTTGTTCCTTAAAATGTACAAGGTTTATAATGCAAATAAGTCAAACGAAATTCTTACTAAATTAAATAAAAAAATAACCCTAATCAGTCTTCTCGTAGTACAGATTTAAGAAAAGGACATAAATGCATTGCCGCCTGCATAAAAAACCTCCCTGAATTACCCCATGCAGACACACAATGCACCGAAGTCTGCCGATCCTCGCTCGTTGCATGAGAATGAGTTCCTCCGTGACAGATCATTTACTAGCATCTAGGTTGATCTGAAAACGTGTCAATTTGTTTCAGTATATAGCAATAAAAGAAATCTCACATGAGCAACACCCACCCTTCCTCTTTTAGAAACCATTGCTGAAAAGTTTGTTTCCATGAAACAACACATTTTCTCCCCACTATTATTTAATAATTATTGACCTTTTTTATTATTAATATTATTACTTGACTACACAAAGTTTTATAATAGCCAAACTTGGTCAACATAATCAAATACGGTTCCTATAAGAAGCGGCAACATTTTATTTTTATTATTTTATTAAGACAAGATGCATTGAGGAGATTTAGGGATGGAATTAGTATTGATTTTTTTTTTTTTTAATTAAAGGACAACAGTGATCTCCAAAGCAAAAAAAGTTAATGAAGCTTTTTAGCCCTAACAAAGGTGCACATGCCCAGCTAACCCATGGCTCTCTAATCTCCTTAATAAGCAAACTCTTTCACAACCTCTCTTTAAAACCCTCTAATTTAACAAAAAAAGAGAAAACATACGGCATGCTGCAAGCGTATCCCTTCTTTAGGAAAAGCTGCTGCCTCGGACCTCTTCAGCTGCAGAGGGGATAAGCCACGGCCATTAGCTGCTCATTTGCATAATCAATATGACAACCTTATTTTTCTGATGCAAACAGGATTTATACAGTAAGGTGTCTGACCGCCAGATCACAGTCATGGCCTTCTTTAACCCCTAATTAGATTTAGGTGATTATCCCTGCTCTCCCTTACAAGTGTATAGCCCGGATAAGTGGTGACAAAGGCTATTTGCCACTTATTCAGACTCTGCAGTCTGCCAGTTATCCGGGGAAATAGAGGGTTAGATCTCTGAACAATTGTTATTCATATCATCTACACTTTTACGATACTAGTCGCAGTTTTCATTGACGATCACTGCGAAAAAAAACAGCCCAAAGCAGTAGGCAAATGAGGGCTGTTAAGAAACAACAGGGTTATACGGATGCAAATTCAAGGTAAAATGTAAAAAAAAAATTGAAGCTGATTAGCTACGTTATACTTGAACAGAATAACAAAAAAACAGGGAGGGTGGGGGACAGGTTTAGTCTGCTTTCTCCAGCCTCTAATAATATCCATCTTGACACCTAACAAGCCAAACTATTGTTAGATTCATTTAACCTGCTAATCAATAGAGACCACAGGCAACGATGCAAACAAAACTGTCAATTTATAGAAAAAAACAAAAACCTGTACACATTCTGTAATATGTTAAAGGAGATGCGGACATAGCAAACTTACCACTTTTAAATAATAAATTACATGGAGTGTTTTATTGTGAATAATGAATATCTAACCAAGAGTATCATCTCTTGTGCATTTCTGTGATTTGCTTTCGATGGTCAATTAAAAGTGATGGCAATCCACACAGAGGCAAAGTCTACAAATTATTCAAGTTGGTAGGTTTTAACCTATGCGTAATCTATTGTGTATTAAAAAAACACACTATATATATATATATATATATATATATATATATATATATATATATATATTTATTCTGCCACAATTGATTTATCTGCTCCTCTGCTAGCTGGTGATAAACATTCACAAAACGAAGAGAAATTGTGCCATGGTTGTTTAAGCCTGCCTGCTAATCAATACACAGTGTTTAATGGTAAAAAAAATAAAATAACAATAACCAAACAGTGTTTTCAAGCAGTCTACTGTGTACATGTGTTGGAGAGAGAAATAAAGTGTTGTAAAGCTGGGAGCTGCAGGTTTTTGTAAGGTAAGCACAACTGACAGTTTAGCCTAAGGGTAAAAAATGTCTTCCAACTGTATTTTAGACTCGGTGAGTCTAGTTTCTTTCTCCTTTACTATTTTTTATTTTATTTCTTTGTTCCTTATTGTGTACGCGTTCTTGTTCTCTCAAGCAGGCTCCAGTGTTAAAGCAGTGCAAGTGAGCTTCTGACATGAATGCTTGTTATGCAGACTCTGGCACCAAGAATGGCTGGACTTTTGAAGTTTGCAGAGTTGTCAGAATATCTTTACTGCTCCCCAGTCTTTCGAAGATGAAATGTGAAACCCTCTAATGAACGAGTAACTCGATATGACTTGGATGCAACTGTCACAAAATAAAAACTGACACACACAGGCTGTATGTAGCATGTTTTGATGTACTGAATTAGAGCTTCTCCTGACTAGTCAAGTAAATCAGGCAGGAAAATAATGCTTAGAACACTTATTTCTCCATCTATATTTCATATTGACAGATACAATATTCTTGGTGTTATTTCTTTATAGTCTGTTTATAAATACTGTATTAGTATTACGTGGACAGACTCACTGCAAAGATGTCAAACTTAAGACAAATATATAAAATGTTTTTTTATGCAGTGCGTATTTTCTTTTACGTTTTTTATTTATTTATTAATAAAGGAAGTGTGTTTTGATCTTGTCAATATTTTATCTATACAATTAAAACAAGTCATATACAACATTTTACAATGATTCGTAATACTGCAAATATCTTCTTAAAAACAAGAAATAAACAGATTTGACATATATTTTTTTTTTGAGGGGGAGGTACATTTTGTAATATATTATTTGAACTCTGGGGTTGTCAAGCAGTCAATAGTAACTGCTTACAATATTGCAGCATTACTGAACACACTACATATTATGCAGAAAAAGCTGTATACAGTATGTCAAATGTAATGAATTAAACGCTGGCAAGGAACTACAATTCTACATAAGGAATGAAATTGAATAAGTTCCAAAGATGTGACTTTCAGTACATTTCATGTACCATGTTTTATGAAATAAAGACAATTCAATCACCAGTGTTAACAAAAGCTCTCTTGCCCATTTTTCTCATTTAGCCAAGCCCTTTTCTTATTTTAAAACAACAATTCTTGGGATATTTTCAGCACTAATTAACTGTAGAGGAAGATAACCTTAAATAACTTAAGGAAATGAAATAGTTGCAGTATCTCGTTGTGCAAAATTGATAATAAAAAGTTATCTATGGGCATACCCAAGTGCAGTTTACAGGTTTGCCGTGATGAGTGGAGTTATCGTTCCTTGAACACTAAACCGCTCTACAACGTTGAAAGGCTTAGTGCTAAGCAAATGTGTGTGTGTGTGAGAGAGAGAGAGAGAGAGAGAAAATGTGAATCCATCTCTCAATGTGAGCCTGTCTGCTGTCAAAATAAATTCATTTCTAAAGAAAATGTAAAGATAAAAATACACAGAGTAATTTAGTGTCATTAGCGCCTTGAAAAAAATTACAAAACTAAGCAAACAATTTAATTTAATACAATGGCTCTAAGGTATTTTGTTTTTAAATATGCTAATAACACTTTATGGGATTTAAAAGCATTTTGTTTTTGTGTGTTATGGTGTCAGCAATGTAGAGTATTTTACTGATGATACTTTGGACTATGTCTGGGTATTGCCAGATAATCTACAGCACATACTGTATGGGGAATGGCAGTGTGAATCTGAAGGTGCAATACATACAAAAATAAAAAATAAATATATATGACAGTCTTCTCAGCTGCACAGTGCCTGCAGGGTGTCTGAATGCCACTTTAACTACTTCTAATCGGTAAAGCGATTACAGCTCACACTAAGTGGATTGTCACAGCTCCCTATCACTCTCTTTGGGTACCTCTTACCAGATTAGCATGATCCAGTCCAGCCGCAAGACACAATGTGCACAAAGAGGCTGTATAAAAGGTGCCATATCCACTTTGGGGTGTATAACACATATTTGATAAAAATGAATCAACATCATTGCAAACAACAAAAGGCAGACTCATTTTAAGTTGTATACTTCTATCCAAATCTGGCAGCTAGAAAAACAAGGCTTCCCTGAGGGACACTAAACACAATAAATAAACATGTCAAAACTACAGTGGAAATTACGCCAATAATAATAATAATAATAATAATAATAATAATAATATCTTTATTTTTATATTGTGTCTTTCATAGTGGACCACCATCAAAATCGCCTTAAAGAGGTAGGCTGTGCACTGTGCATTATATGCAGTCACTTACAATAGGACACTGATTTAACATCTCATCCGCAGGATGGAGCACAAGGAGGTTAAGTGACTTGCTCAGTGTCATACAGTGAGTCAGTCAATGGCAGTGGTGGGATTTGAACCGGTGACCTTCTGGTTACAAGCCCTGGACTTTAACCACTGGACCACACTGCCTGCCATAATATATTGTCCCTCGAAGAATCGAAGCTCGTCAGGCAAAGAGACATTTCTAAAACTAAAAAACAACAACTATGTATTTAAAATTGCAACCAGCGGAGGTAAAGGATCAAGCTCTGACACCAGGTTGATGCTTTTTGCCTGGTGCCCTCCTGCTGCAGGCTGAACAGATATACTGTCACCCGAGAGCAACCCGAGAGCAACCCGAGAGCAAGCCCCCGATAAGTCAGTCGCTTTAATGACTTGAATAATTCTCACTTCATGGGAGTTATAACGAGAGAGTGCACAGAAGCAATGCACCCAGCAAAGGGAAGTAGAATATAAAACTTGCAGGGCACAGAAAATTCTTAAAAAAAAAATCTACAGACAGAAACAAAAAAAAAGCTTTAGCTCTTGCAATTGTTGTATACAGCCACCTTATTCTCAAGGAGCATAAACAGATCTTCTATAATATGTTGATTTTCAATAGTCTAGTAGCTGGCAAATTCTGTCTCAAGAAGCATATCTTATTCTAAAATGTAAACGTTTAATAGTATCAGGGTCAATATTGGTAAGAAACACCAAAAACAATTAGGAAGGTATTATCCAAAGTTATTCCAAATGTACATGTTAACACCATACTGTAGGGCAAATAAACTCTATAGCAATGGTTTAAATCAGAAAGAACAAAGCTGCATCTATTCACGGAAAACCATTGGGAGACATGCTGATACAATACAAACCTGACAATGCGGCTCATTATGTGCAGGTACAGTTGGAACATGACTAGTGCCATGTGTGCAGATGTTTGGAATACAAAAGGGAAACGCATCTGTTTAGAAACCATTCAAGATCATTTAAAATGGAAATTCTTATGTCTCCCCCCCCCCCCCCCCAAGAGAGTTGTGGAATATAGCTCTAAAACCAAGTATCTATCTATCTATACATATACACATACTCTGTTCTGCTGCACACAACTCGGCTATCCTATTGTTGTCTTCAGATATAAAAAAAAAAAATCCAAACACTACTCTTTCGAGCACTGGGAAAATTACTGTCTCCAGTGCCATTGCTCTTCTTTGAATATTTAAGACTCTAGAGTGTTTGCCTACCCATGTTGAGAACACTCCTCCAAGTCCAAACAGCAAAACAAGTCCTCTTAGTTAGTGCAGACTGCCAGGTTGTGTGTGTGTGTGTGTGTGTGTATATATATATATATATATATATATATATATATATATATATATATATATATATATATATATATATATATACACACACACACACACACACACACACATTATTATTATTATACAATGTTCTTCAAAATGGCCTTTTGCAATTTATTTATTTATTTATTTATATTTATATAGCGCCTTTAGCCATGGCGCTTAACAATTTTTAAACTAAACGGTACAATCAAGAGAAAATGGCTGAAGGAAGAAGGTATGTTTTTTGGGCAAGGGTGAGGAAGTAGATAGTGTTGCTACAGTGAGAACACAGGCTAGGGCAGGGTTGGGCAAACAGGCAGGGTCCTGACCGGGGGTTAGGGGCTAGGGCATGCAGTGGGATGGGCTAGGGTGAAAAGATGTGTTTTAAGGTAGGAGCAAAAACTGCGTGATGTGTGTTTATCTTGCTTATCTGCACTGGTTGCGTGTGTATTCGGTGGCATATTGATGCAGAAATTAATTACTGTGCCGTCTTTTGTTAAGTAACACATTCAAGTTTGACTGAATTTTGTAACCAGATTTTTTTTTTTTTTTAACATTTATTTATTTATTTATTTATTTTGATTAAGTGAACAATTTAAGTTGTGCTGAATTTAAGCAGTCTATGCTTAAGAATGTAACAAACGTTGTTGCAGTTGACATTGCATAGGCTACATTTAATTTCTACTGTACAGTACAAGTTATAATACGCAATGTTTCACAGCAAGTGGCTATAAAAGTTAGTCACATAATGTACTTTTTTCTACAGAAGTGTTTTTACTAGTACAAATGCAAAATGTTATTTTTGTGTGACTATGTTGTAAAACACATGTATAAATCCAGCACACAATATAATACTACATTATAATGTAGGGCAGCAGTGTGGAGTAGTGGCTAGGGCTCTGGACTCTTGACCGGAGGGTCATGGGTTCAATCCCAGGTGGGGGACACTGCTGCTGTACCCTTGAGCAAGGTACTTTACCTAGATTGCTCCAGTAAAAACCCAACTGTATAAATGGGTAATTGTATGTAAAAATAATGTGACAATTTTAAGTCACTCTGGATAAGGGTGTCTGTTAAGAAATAAATAATAAAACATAATTCTTGGTATTCATTTTCTGAAGTAAATACAACAAGTAAACAACAGCATTTTTTAACATTTATAATTGTAAAACAGTTTAAATATAGGCCCTATGCCTTGTTCTAGTAGTTTACAATAGCTTACCTGCACCATCTATTATTATCAGTATCGGTCGATATGGATAGATAACCATCGGCTATCCGTATCGGCCAAGAAATCTTTCAGTGCACCCTTAATATAAGTGTAATGAATTCATTAGGGGGTTCAAGTACAGTACCTTTGCCTCAGAGTGTGAGAAGTAGTTCCCCACGTTCAATATGCTCTTTGTAACTGGATGATGCAGACATTGCTTACACATAACTGCAACACATAATTACATGAATCTGAAGGGAGCTGCTTATTTGCCATTCCTGCTGCCCACAAATGCTCATGGCCACTGAATTACTATGCCTGCAAACTATAGATACTGAAGAGTCCATTGATTTAATACAGTACAAAGCAATCTATCCAATACTTTTTTTTTGTTTGTTTGTTTGAAGTATTTGCAGTCACTGCCTACAGTCCTACAATCCAAAACCAAGTTGTTGTTTTTTTTTTTAACACAACAAAATCAAATGATGGTTACTGGGCTATAACACTTATCTATCCACTTGCTTTAAATAAGCTTACATGTATATGTTTAAGGAACATGGTACAGTGACAGCTCTTGAGCTGTGACCTGGCAGGACTGCACGTGCATGTTTCTGGGTTGGCACAGGCAAGACAACCTTTTAAATGGATCTGCCACCACAGAGTGGACAAGTCCGAGAATAATAAATACTGTACTATGCTAATCAAGAATAATTGAAATACAAAGGGACATCACCTGCAGCTTTTCCCTATAAAAAGCCAAATGAATATTTGCTGTGTAGACTACAAACAGCCTGTACCCTGTTATATATTTATGCAAAACAAATTCAATAGCAACCACTTTACCCTATTAGTTAAAAAATGATGTTCTGTAAGTGTGCCCTTCAGGGCTGATTCAGGAACCTCTGAATCAATAAAGATGTAGCAGCATGTGTATAAACCCCAATGCAAGTCTTTATTTGCTACAAGCAAAATGTTTTACAATGCATTTAATGGTTTGCTGCCAAAGATGCCTTCCATTAACAGCATTAGAGTACGAACTGTTTGTAAATAACTTGTCATGAACAATTACATACGATTTACAGAGCTATGATAATGTAGCGTCTATATTTCTAGCCAGATAAATATACCAACATGCTTACATGGACATATAGAAGACAGCTATGAATTTATATTGACATATCAAAATATATTTGCAAATAAAAAAGGTAAACCACTGCAAATGTCTACCCTTTCCTGCGTCAGCCTAACAAGTGTAGTAGTGTCAAAAGCACACTTCCTTCCTTGCAATCAAACATTTACCCTTTGCCATTGGTGAAAGGCAACAAGACCTCTTTACAATGTCTCGTCTTTTTCAATAAATTTTGCATGAAAACACGTTACCCAAGCACAAAGTTGCCTGCTGTCATACTAG
Source organism: Acipenser ruthenus (assembly GCF_902713425.1). NCBI lineage: Eukaryota > Metazoa > Chordata > Actinopteri > Acipenseriformes > Acipenseridae > Acipenser > Acipenser ruthenus. Next base: position 30,209,534 of record NC_081205.1, read on the forward strand.
AAGTGTGATAAATGTTTAATGAAAACAACACCACACAGCTTGGTGTCAGACAACAGCTATCATACAGACTCGCTTTGATCTAAATAGACTCTTTAAAAGGGGTTCAGAGCATGCTTCATGCAGCAGAACTCTGTAACCTGTATGCAAATAAGGTATCATTTGCATAATGACTTCCTGCTGCAAGGAGAAGAAAAAGGGAATAGAAAATGACAGTCACCGAATGTATGATTGCTGTCAAACTCCCAAACTTTGACATTTCCGACTTGCATTTAATGTATTTATCCAAGTGATAAATACATTATGCTACAAATGCTACAAAACTATAGTCATGTGAATTCACCAGTCATGGCACAATGTGACAGAAATAGCCGTCATCCCCCAAAACAGTTTTGTTAATGCTTTGATCTGATTGTCACATCACAAGGCAAAATACAGTGTTATGCATTTTTAGGTTTTGCTCCCTTTTATAAAATGTACATGTTTTTGTTCTTACACAACATGAGGCAGAAAACAACTAAGATAGCTGATCTTACTTAGACCAAACAGGTATGAAACAGCAGCTGCAGGAGCAGCAACCTTAAGGAAACAGACACATTCAAAGGCTGCCCTTAAGTTACGCTTTGATTGACTTCCGTTGTGGAAAATCGACTCCTCATCACATAAATTCTGGGATGATGGACTTGAGCATGCGACAGACAGTACTGTACTGCCCTTTGGAAGATTACGAACAAGCTATAAATACACAGACAAGGTCTACTGCTTATTTGAATGTCAATTTCCAAAATTAGAAATTGATGAATACATTTACAAGAGCATAGAATTAGTTATTAATATCCCACTATATTGAAAAGATACATGGTAATATATTTCAAGAGCTAAACGGTTTGCAAGTATTTAGTCTTCGGTTAGTAAACTGCACTTGGAAATATATTAGTTTTAACTATGTCTGTTTCTAATTTGCAATCGAAGCGAGTGTGAAACCTCAGGCTGTACAATATGTAGCATAATTGACGCATGTCAATCAGTTTTGTTGTAAGAGAAATGCTGGAAGGTGAAAGAATAGAAAATGCTAAAAAGAAAATTATGTATATGAGTGATCTTTGGAACTAATACCAGCAGTTTTACTTTGCCGTCCTTCATACAAGCCAAGGAATGTTCCATATGGAATACTGGATACATTTTTTTAACCTATTGAAGCTTTTCTTTAAAAACGTCCATATTGTTGAGGTGTGAACCTGGCTTTACAGTATGTACCACTTTAATCAAACATTCAATCCTTTCTATCACTAGATCATTTGGGAGTCATGAGTTTCATGCCAATGATTTATACAAATCATTCCCACTCGTGGATCATTTTAATTAGCAGTTTTTAAATTATAAATAGCCTGGCTAAACAGCGTTCGGGAGTTCAGTTCGAAGCGACAGACAAGCAAACCAAGTGCGAGAAGGAGAGTGGGTCGGGCCACGGGAAGAGGGAATGGGCTCGCTCCAGGTTCGGCTGCCGGAGCGGGGCCGAAGCGAAGCTGAAGCGTCTCGTCTCTCTGAGAAAGCTGCAGCTCCTCTCACAGTAAAAAAGTAAATGCATTAGGAAAGATAACCACATAATAGGCTTATGTTTATTTAGTTATAAAATGAATGCTGAATAAGATGTCTGTGTTATAAAGTGCCAGCACAGCTTTTCGTCAGTTCAGATACTGTATCAAAATGGAGAGACAGAAACAGAAGTAAGACTGGGAAATTGTTTATAGTTTGACCAACACCTGTACTGTATTTACTGTAGAAATATTGCACGAATCACTAGTATAGGGAATTGGGGGGCATGCTTTAGGAGCGTTATATCTGAGAGCCTTATAGCGAGGGAGCACTGTACATTATTCCTAATATCTTTATTGGTTTTATAATGATGACATTAGTTTAATCTTATGATATTAATTATAAATACCACTTAAGCTCTTAGCCTGAGCAAATTTAATAATAATTAAAACCCTGTTCCTGCTAAAAACCTCTGTGTACACTTGAGCTAAAGGGTACAAAAATAACTGCTTTGCCACTCCTGTGGGTAGCATGTAATTATTTCACAGCTGGGTCTTACACTAGCCTGTACAACTAATTGTACATAAGGAAAAAATAATGACATTGAAAATGGTCTCCTAGGAAAAGAAAACTGAATATTATATGTTGAAAGGCTAAAAACACAAGTTTAGTTTCTTCCAGACCTTCGGCTCTTTAAATTCAACTGAAGTGTGGTATACTACAAAGCAAAGTATGAGAGTTGAATTGGTCTCTTTCTTGAATCCTCTTGGCTGCAACCAGCATGCAGAATTATTTGTAATTATGAGGGAATTTCATGGTAGGTTTCATAAATTGCTTTCGTTTTGCTTTGCAGTAGTTTACAATATACATGACTAGTCTCTTGTTTCTTGTTACACACACACACAAACTGGACACTATCCTTCCATGCACAAAAATGTAATATACCAAGGAAGAAAACGCCTCTTATATACAATTGTTCTAGATCAGTTTTTTCTTGACGATACCTATATAAATCTATATGAATATACTGATTTTTGTTTGAAACTTGAAAAAGGCTGGTATAATTGTATTCGTTTTTCAAAATAGGGCCAGTCACTCAATTAACACAGAGGACAAAAGGCATTCTTCCCAGCGAAATTGAGAGATGTCAGTCATACTGACTGACAACTTCACTTCTTGTCATTTCCTTATAACTGGCGAATCACATTAGGCAGAGGTGATGAGAAAACGAGGGGGGTGGGGGGCCAGTTATATGGAAAAGTGAAGCATTAACCGATTTCAATTTGTGGAACCATATCATGCATTTACTGAACGCTATTCTTCCAAACTTTACTGACTGACAAATATGAGCTGCTTTAACTGCTAACATAAAACATGGTGTACTTTTTTTTCAAAACCAACTTAGTTTTTTTGTAATATATGTATTATTAACTTACCTATGATACAGTTTTCCTGCAACTATGCACCAAGTAGTTTGAAAGCATTATAAAACAGTTGCTTACCCTTGCTTGTCAGAGCGAGACTCTCTCCCCTTGCCTCTTTCTTTGTCTCTGTCTCTGTCCCGGTCTCGGTCTCTTCCCCTGTCCTTCTCTCTGGCTTTTCTCCGGCTTCTGTCTCTCGTCTTGCTGTGACTGCGGCTCCTCTTCCGGCTCGACTTTCCGCTGCTGCGACTCCGTGACCGGCGGTGTCTGGAGCGAGACCTGCAGGGCAGCAACAGGGCAGGAGAGATGTTACTGGAAATTGCAACAGACTTGTTAGTCCATGTAAAAGTCGAAAATAAAAAATGCATAGGTTATGCGATAGATTATGCTACCAATATAAGAAAAGGCGATTTGTGAAACTCTCATTATCTCATTGGGGTCTAGTAGATTTGAAACATTTTGGAGGTTTAAACTGACTGCAGGGCTTAAAAATGTGAACAGACTGCACATCGCAAATACAGCTTGGCAGCAAATTCTGTAGCCTGGGTGCAAGACGGCAAGACTCCAGCCAGCATCTTAGACAGCAAGTGAACCATATCCACAGACCTTGACAGGGGACCAGGAATATAAGGGGAGATAAAATGAGAAAACGCAGGGCTGCCCATTGGCATGTAAGTAAGCATTGCCTTCCACTATACTTTAGTATGTATCATTAATAATACACTTCATTTAATTATTCAAAACAGATTAAAAACAAAAAATAGCCTTTAAAATACTCACAGGTTAAAGCTTTGAGAACATGGCCCAACATGTCAATAAGGAAATGTATGTGCAGATATCTAAATTAAATGCATCTCTTTTTAACAAGCTTTCACTGTTTAAACCTCTGCTGTCTCTAGTCTTTTACGAAGACAAAGCACCACAACACAGTCGAAGCAGTCTGGTCTGGCTGAGTGGGAGTGAGCTCCTGAAGTCCTGAATCTGACTCAGCAGGGGGGGGGGGTCTTCAGTCATGGTGTTAGTGGCCATGTCCTCTGGGATAAAGGGAAAATCCAGACATCTAAAGAGGATCATTTTCTGCCAACATGTGGGTTCCCTGCTGTTCGGCAGCGGGCCTTGGCTGGTCCTTGCTTCAGGGAGTTCAGGGCTCCTCCAGTCTCTATAAATGTCACAATCAGGTATGCAATGGTAGGCAGTGCATCTTTTGAAAAGGTCTTCTGTGGATAAGCAATGGCAAGCTTAAACTTTCAGTAAGGCCTAATGTTGTAATTTACCCCGAGTGATCCGTATTAATTAGCAAGGAAGCTGCCATGTCAAATCTGCTGATACCCAATCCATTTATTACTTCTTTATTTCCTTGTAACAAAAGCATATAAATAAAGCAAAATAATACAAAAAGACTGAATAAGAACCACATAATACAATATTATGTTTTATGATTTTAACATGCAAGCATATTTGGCTGTAATGTTTACAAATAAATGTTTTAGTAATACTGCGCAGTCCAGGTGCTGTTGCTAAAATAATGCTTTTAGCAACGTTAGAATTCCACAATCTAGATTGCATTGGTGTACACTTGCAGACTTTACAGTAAAGTCAGTATCCAAATATTCTTATACATGGTTTACGCCTATCATTTTTACTGAAATAGTTCCGTATTTTAGCAAACTATAAAGTTAAAATGAAGCATAAACACGATCACTATATAGACGTAACAAATAGCAAATCTGTTAAAAAGTGTACTCCTGGGTCAGTAACAAATTTAATTTAACAGTGTTAAGAGAGTGCCGGAATGCAGTTAAATGTCAATTTCATTAGTGAAACATTCTCCTTCGAGAATTATTAGCTCATTTAAAGCCAGAGTAAAAATGTTTTAATGTAAACAGCAAAGATAAACAGTTTGCTATATTTTCTATTTGACTTTTTTCCCCCCCTCCATCTCTTCAGGGAACGTCTCCCTGTGGCTAACACATATTTGTATTCCTATTAAGAGCTAACCATTCCTCAGCTAATCCATTAAATCGTCCTTACAATATTGGCTGGGGCAATTTTCGCAGTGAATTATCAATAAAGTAATTACAGCCATGCTATAGCAGACACCGGCTTATCTCTGCTGACCCCCCTACATGCATGGATATGATCCCCAGACAGAACCCATTTGGATAATTATATCATTGGGTGTGAAGGTGGATGGTGTATCATTGTTATCTTGCTATATTATATTTCTGCTAACACGTTTTCATTGAAAATTGTACAGTAACGGTAGCTATATGATACTGCTAGTATTGGAAACAGGATAAACTTAATGTAGTTTGCCTTGTGGAATACAGTGCTAATTCCATTATTTACACACACTTTTTTTTGTTTGTTTTTGACAGAGCACATTGTTTCAGGAATGTTTACATATAATCTGCTTCTGAATTGTTTTAAAAGGATAGGCTTTTTTTTTTTTTTTTTTTTAAAGCAATTTATCACTTTTACCCCAATTTAAATGACTCCACACCACTGAAACCCAATTACAGATCAACAGGCGACCTTGGTTCCTGCCGTCAAGCCTAATTAGCCCTTTTGTCCTGCCGAACAGAAGCATTGGAAGACACCAAGTTACTGAAAACTGGAGGAGTCTCCCTCTGGACTTGTCAGATGCCCCGCCAGTATGGGCCGTTGAAGCATATATTGAACTAACAGCAGACGATTCTCAACCAACGCAAACTATAGTGCAGTGTTCCCTGCACAGATTTTGTTTTAAAAAAAAAATATATATATTTTATTTATTTTTAACAGCTGTTCTCATGTATATAGGATACAAAAAGTAAATTCTGCCCAACTAATAAGCTCTGAAGGCGGTCTGTATTGAATGAGATACAAAACATACTGAAACTTTCATGTACAGGCAAAACACCCCCTCACTGAGTTTCTTTTGAACAAGTCCTCCCAAATATCTTTACTTCCCTAATATGTTAAATATTCTATTACGAAAAAAAGGTACTCATCCAGTAAAAATGAACAGATACCGTAACAATATAAAAAATACACACTATTACAACAAAGCATACTGTCTCTTGATTCAAACTATTACAACAGAGTGATGTATGACATTCTGCTAAGACATGAAGATGTGCATGTACTTCCTATATAATTAAGCGATAGCCAGTGCATAAAGAGATTAGCTGTATTCAAAGTAAGAAGCAAGGGTTACTGCTGTCTCTGAGATCACTTGATGTGTCCTCAGCATTTAACTATAATCTACAAGTGCCTTGAGGATGCACTGTAGTTCTAAAATGTTTAGGTTTGATAGTATTGACAGAGAGACTTAGCGAACAGGGGCAAACTGGCACATTCACATATTCACAATGCATTATAAATGATTAATAGCATCAAGGAAGGGAGAATATCCTCTCTATGAAAAATGTGCCAAACGAGAAGTCTTGATGTATTCCATTCTTACCAGAAAAACAAAAATGTTCCACCAAATATAATTCTCGTCTGATAACGACTCACTGTTTGGTTTGGTGTTCATTTGTTCTGCAACGAACAGCACCCAACAAATAAGAAAGTTGTTAAATAAAAGTTTAGCTACATTTTATTCAGAAAATCATATATGAGGTTACAATTTTCAACACAGATGTCCTGAACCGTCTTAATGAGTGGTGACAGCCTAATAACGTTTACGGTGGTCTGCACAGTCAAAATACAAGCTGCTATAGGTGGTGGTGTAAAAAAGAAAAAAAAGGGGGGGGGGTGTCTTTTTAAATGTTATTTAAACCAGGAAAAAATGCACACACAGCAGTTTTATTGCTCTTTATAATCAGGATGTCTGAATTCAACAGCCACGTTTTTTTTCGAAGACCTGACCTGGTTTGTTTCTGCCACACTAATGGAAGCTGTTAAGTAAGAGATTTATTTATTTTTCCTGGAATTTAAAAACAGTTAATCATTTATTTAGTCAGGCAAATGTGTGCATGTAAAAATACCAGCTCAAAAACTTTAACAAACAAGAAGATAAAATCAAACTGAAGTGTTCTTGTTTCTCCTCTGCAGGAAACAGCAGTACTGCTTGGAAACCTACTGGATAGGACGGAGTGCAACTGAGTGGGATATTGGTCATGCTTCAAGTCTGCTCAAATTTAGCACCCTCAACCTTGAGTGAATAGCAAAAATAATTAATTGAACAAGATATTACAATGCAATTAATTATTCCAGGAATGTTTAACATACACATTACAGGCAAGCTACACACGCTAGTTAAATGTTTTTAGAACACCTTGGATGAATAATATTCTAGCTGCCAATAAATAACCCTCATATACAAACAACTGTCATCTCCTGAGTGAACATAATACAGGGTGAATATGATACAAATATGTTAACCACCTAGGCAACAATATGTATCACTTTTGAGTCTTCTTCAAACATAAAACTTTAATTTATGATTTTCCTTTAATTATGCAAGTTGCTGAAAATATTTTCCCAAGCTGTTTCCTTGTTTCAAGTAATGATTCAGTATTTGTTTATTTATTTATTTTTTAAAATAACTTGACCAATTATAATATTCAAAACAAGTACTGGTATCACTCACCAAGGAGAAACGTCTTAATTTAAATCCATGCAAAAAAAAAAATACTAAGACCAAAATATTAACAGTAAGAAATTTAAATAAAAACAAACAAACAAACAAACAAAAAAACAAACAAACATCAAAAATAAATTGCAGAATACAAAGCTAGAAAAGTTTCACCAGACATGGTGCCCACCCACCCAGCCAAAGGTTAAGTCATTTAGTCAAATTCAAACATCTTCAAAGGCTCCTTACATCCAGATAAACCCATACGTCCCAAGACATGCGACTGTACGCACAGAGGCTTGGCATCACTCAGCACAGGTACAATAATTCTCATATCAGAAATATCAGGTTCATAAGTATCCCCTACTTGCAAAGGTCTCCAAAGCAACTTGGAAATTACTTTAACTCCATTAGCACTTCAGCCCAGTCGCTTAACTTTAGACGGTAAATACCTTTGCATCTCAACTGTGAGTTACTACCCAATGAGTGTTAATTTGCTAATTTCTTCACAGGTAATCAATTGGAATTTAAAATCCAGGATCAAAATTTGTTGCACTAAATTTAACAGCTGCTCGGTTTGCATAATCGCTTTTGCCAGGGCCATCTGTACTCTGAATGCCCGCAGAGCGGCTTGAGCAAACAAGCACGTTTCAGAACAAGTTTCAGTGATGTGTCTTTAATTAGCAGGTGTGCCCTTGGGCTACATAATGTTTTGTTTTTTTTGTTTATGTTTTTTTTTATACATGTGTATTTATGAAGTGATACAAGATCTGAAGACTTTCTTTAACAGCATTTTATTGTTTAAATGTGGACTGCTATGCTGTGTACTTAAGTGATTTAGAACCTCACAACTCTAGTATAAGAAAAATCATAAATGCTGAAAGAAAACAGGTGGAAAACTGTAAAACTAGAAAGAATGCACGACACAAAACAGATACACCTACCATCAGCAAAAAGGAAACTACACTTAATTAAATATAAACTACATCTGGAATACTGGACTCATAAAAAGAAAAACTATTAATTTTCATTGATCCAAGGAAATGAAGTCAGTGCTTTTTGATAAGCAGGGAGAAAATCGTCTCTGACATAGGTGTTGAATGAGACGTCCTTATATATCATTGTAAACTACAAATAATAAATCTGGCCCTGATCTAATCCTTATCTAATAACTAAACATTGTTTGGTTTGGTATTTAACTACCGGCAACTAACAAATAAGAAAGTTATTAAATTAATCTTCATTTTATTTTTATTTTTAAAATCTTAAATAAGGTTGATCAATTTTCAACAGCACAAATTTTGTGAACCCCTGTAATGGTAATGAGTGGTGAAAGCCTAGTAATGCTTAAGGTGATCTGCTTCAAAGCATGCTTTGATTAATAACTGTTTGGACAAAATGTAGTCAAAAAGGAGCATTGAGCATTCGCTAAGTGATGACACAATTAAAATCATAAAAAATAGAAGGGGTACATTTAAAAATTTAAAAAATGAAATACCAACATTTTGCTGATTTAATGTAATTTATCTATAGCTGTGTGTGTGTGTGCACACACGATACAGTGTTTAATATACAAGTACTTAATAAAGTGAATTAAGATATATCCAAAATGAACTTAAACCAGAACACTAATCTCTCACCCGCCTCCCATTTGCTTAATAAAAATAGCAGCCAATGCTGGTAATCGATTGTTGCAGTCTACTGTAGTACATTAAGCACCGGTCAAACACGTGTTTATTATTGGATAAACATCTTCCCCACTGCTATTGCACAGTACTGCACTTCATATCTTTTGTACTGTCATGCAGTGTTCCTGTTTTCAATTCTTGGAATACGGTACTGACTGTCGGCCTTTTAAAAAAGAAAAAAAAGGGGAAAAAAAGCATTTGTTGGCAGTATTTTGATCTTGTTTCTGTCTTTGGACATTTGTTCAGTCACTTTCTTGTATTACTGTGCATGAGGGGTGTCACTGCTGGAGTGTTGCTTAAGTTGTTAAAGATTTTGTAGCAGTACAGGAGGAAATTATTTTATTTGAGAGGGATTGTGGCAATATGGAGCTAAAGTCAGAAAATATGCAATTCTATTATAGTAGCAAAAATGTGTTATTCGGTGCTCTACACCTCTGACAGAAACAGACAGGACTGTAAAAACAAGAATATATTATAGACAGGAATTATAAAAAAAAAAAAAAAGGAAAAGTGTTTCATTTAGTTTCAAAGTGTGGCACAACATCTTTCAAAAAGTACATGATTTCTTTGTTTTTATTAGTATTTTTTAAATTAAATATTACATAAATAATTAGAAACACATTGTTCTCCACAAAAAGCCAAACCTGACCTTTTAGTTTATTAGCCTACAATTTACTTTACTGCTTTTCTGTAGGTATACTATAGGTATGACGTTTATATATGGACAAAAATTGCACAGCTGGCTTTGGTTAGGGCTCCACTAGGGTTGTCTTTTTCAGGGTCTTCAAGACATGAACTTAACAGGATGTCAACTCAAATCTACCTTAGTGCAGCTAAAAAACACAGAAGTATGGAACATCTACGCTTCTATCCGACAATTAAATCCAGAAATTATTACATTTTTGGGCGGTGGGGGATACTTTATAGAAAACAAAAAGAATACAGTTATGAAAAAATACATTAAATTACAAAAATCCCCACTGTTCCTTTTTTTTTTTACTCATTAAGCACTAGCCTTGGATACATATATAGCTGTCAGCAGTTAGAATACATATATCCCACTAACTATTAAAATCCTGTGGAAAATGTTAGTATTCGATTGGACTGCTTCTTTCTTCCCTCTTAATGCTTAATGACTTATCCCTCAGAGACATTCTTAAAAGCTCTGAAAAAGAATGTTGTCCTTGGGTAGAAAGTTTCACTCAGCGTCAATCAGGCGCTCAGCAGATGAATGTGCTGAAATGCAAGTCGCTGTTTAAACTAACAAATATATGGAGCTGGCCAGAGAGTATATGCCCCAGAATGGAATGAGAATAACAGGAATTCAAAAAGAACGAAATATTTGGCTTCCATCAATGCTAACATGTCATAGGAAAGGTCAACGATGAAAGAATATTGTATCATATGGAAATCCAAACGGGGTGACAGACACAATTATTTTACTAATTGTGAACAAACAATGTCAAGTAGCTTTAAAAAAAAAAAAAAAAAAAAAAAAAAAGGCTTCGATCAACTACTTCAGGTTCTGACCGCTACATAAACAAACACATTTCAAATTGTTGCCCCACCAAACCTGATAAATGTTGCTAGCCAAGGCCAGCCTGTACCTTAAGCTTGTTCCCTTTATCACATGGCCCAGAGCATTATTAAATGAACGCTAAAATGGCTACAAACAGCTCACTGACTACATAGAGTCCTGCCAATTAGAAATAATTAGACAGTCATTTTGGTGGCAAGGCTTTTTAGGTGCCTATATAATGATGCAATGATGATTATTTGCCATCTCGTATGAGCTTCGCTCAAACAGTCCAAAATAATTATGTGGTGATCACAAAGCCTTGCACATCTCTGTACTTCACCTTAATGCATTTCAAAAATCCACTTCATTACCTCCAGTAATTAATCCTCCATTAATTGCAGGAAAAACCCAGTTTACTGTGCTTCGTTTCTAATTATCATCTTATAAATAGTTATGGTTCTAATTAATGTGTTCATTAGGATGAATATTTTTCTCAAAGCCTTGCTTAGAGCAAAGGGTCAGCTTTTCCCTCAGAAGTCTAACCAGCCATAAGGTGAGGCCATTTTGGATGCATTTGCTTTTATTTTACTACATTCAACCTGCTAATTGGCATTTAAAACCCAATTTGGAAGAACTTCAAGAAGCTTAAACAGAAAAAGTAGGAAGGAGAGATTCATTTTGTATTCATTTTCTAATTCTGAGGCAAAGCTTATTTTCTAACAAACAGAACTTTTAATGTGATTGTAATATATTTACTGCATAAGCAGATTTTTTTTTTTTTTTTTTTTTTTTGTAACTGCTTGATGACCAAAACCAATGTGCACTAAACCATAGAAAGATAAGCGCTCAGTGCAGTAGTCTAGTAAAGCTGAAAATTGTATTAATAAAAGATAATGATGTATATTAAAATGTTGTTGTTCCAATGTTGTTATTACTTCCAAGATTAAAAGCCCAAAAGGTTAAACCAAAACTTGACATATTTATACTGTCATGCTAGAGGTCAACGTAGAATAGACATGCCACTATTAGCTACAGCTTTATTTGCACTAATGTTTAATGATGCATTTGAATGACCACATAATGATTGCTTTGCACATTTATCTACATGTACAAATGCAGGTCTTCTATCTTTCTATAGCATTATGTTCGTCCTATCCAGAAATATTACTGTAGCTTTTTTTTTGTCCTTGTTTCTTTCTAAACTTAACTTTTTGAAAATAATGAATGGCATCCAAATGTTTCAAAGCAAAAAAATATTGAATTGTGGGTCCTTTTCAATAAGTCAATAAATTAGAGGCTAAATATGTTTCAGCCTGCCAGTATATCATACAGATCCATTTCAACAATGTAATATGGCTATCAGGGTAATTTTGTGCAGCCACAGCAGCAACTCCCTGCCACCCAGTCTCTCTTAATCAACCATGGTAATGGAAAGTGCTGTGTGGCTTTGATTCAGCCCATTTCATTGTTGCGGTCATTGTGTAGGATTGCAGTCCGATTCCCCCTACTGCTTCCCTTTATGTTGCCTTCTATTGACTAGCCACAATAATGTAAAGAGTTCAGCCACTATTAAATTTCTCCACCACTTTTCTTTTGGCTTGAAAATCAGCTGTTTTAGACCCTACTCTTGAAAGTGTGCTCAATCCTCTAAAAGGCTAGATTTATTTAGTTTTTACCCGTCGTCAGCTTACTGTTAACAAACCCAAAGGTTGCACATTGCCCTCCATTGCAATATGACAACCTAGAGATACCATGACAAAGCAACCCCCCATCCCTGGATCTCTCGGTTTTACTGAGCCCTTGACAGAAAACAAATAGCATGTATCTGACCTTAACCTTGGAACAGTATACAGTATAATAAAGTTAAAGAATGAGACAAGTTCATCAGCTGTGGGATTTTTATTGTTGAAAATTGAGCAAATGTGATTTTACATTCATTGCCCTCTATCACTTTTTCATGTTGCTCAGCACCTGTGGACTTTAACAAAAATTCCAAATGTGCTTCACTCACTCAACATCTGACACCTGCCGCCTAATAAGGGCTAGTGTGAAGCCTAATGAAAAACAGATTTGCCCAGTTTGCCTGCACGAGCTCAAGCTCAGATAAAAGATTAATCCAGCGATGTAGTCAAAATCTGCTTTTTATTTCAATAAATTTCATCCTGTGGGTAATCAATGAAAACTGAAAATTAAATAGTTTGTTGAATAATCTCAGACCTGGAGACTAAGCATCGAATGCTGCTTCTTTAAAATAAAATAAAATAAATAAAAAAACAGAATTACAATCACAGGCACCAAACAAATTCAAAGGTAACGGATGCCTTCACGGTTTAACAGGGCTGAAAGTTACACCATGTCTTGTGTCTAAACATTAAGACATTCATTAATCCCAGCACATAAACATTCACTATTTCACAAAACGTTTCTCACTTATTGTACGATCCTGCAACACAGCGTTTGTTTTTCTTGTTCCTGGACAGAATGTAAATACAGTATAAGGGATACTTAAAATGCTGGATCCGAAACACAATTTCACACAAAGGAATTCAAGGGTAATATTCAAACAGGAACGGTCCTAATCTCCCAGCAATATTTTCATGCCAGTGTTATTATTCTCATTTCACTGAATAATATCCATACTCCAGGGCCATTTGCCTTCTCATATTCTATATCTTGCATGCTTGCATCAAGATCCCCGTCTTCATATCCTGTCACGGTATCAATCACTGCCTCCTGTCCACTCAATACTCTTTTGATTTATCAGCCTACGTCGCTCCGGACTACATAACTCGACCCAAACCATTTTAACATGACATTGACAAATAGCACCCCGGATCACATCAACCTGTTCCATTTAGTAAACTAAGAAACAGTAACTATGACATCCCTGCACTAGTATTCCATTCTATTCCCCAGACTGATGTATATTAATGAGGAGATGGTATTTGAAACGCTTCTCCCACATCACCATCTAATGTGATCAAATTAGTAAATGGGATGATTTATTAAATTTGATTGATCTGAAATATTTTATGGTATTGCCATGCGGTTTTAGAAAGTAAGCTGTTGCTTTCAATTTTTCTGCCTTTTGTTTTACAGGTATATTTTTTTGTCTTCCAAAATGGAGAGAGAGAGAGAGAGACACATTTAATTAGGCAAACATTCTCTTAAACTGAATACACTGTATGTATTTCATAACGTGTAATCTGATGTAAATGTAGCCTCAGAAATTCCATGTCTATCCCATTTTCAGGGGGTAGTATTGTGTATAAATAAGCCTTCCTGTTAATCAAAATACTTCAGGAGGTCTTCAGAAAATATAATGCAGTACTATTGGCATTACCTGTACTTGAAATGGTCAGATGCAATGATTGTTTTAATCATCTACAAAAACAAAATATCTACCTAACAAAAAGAAGAGAACAAACCAGTACTAAAATGTATTAATTGCCTGATGCCACCAATACAGTTTGTATTCATTCTTTTTATCTTTTCTGGTTTAATGAAGATATAAAAACACTCCTATTGTTATCCATTTGAATTAATCGTAGAGCCACACATAAACAAGCCTTTGCCTAAATTACAAAATGTGCCGTTTACAGTTCTGAAGGACTTAACAGCATACTGTAATTTGCTGGTTAATTTGCAATGTTAATGACATTAGTTTTATTAACCATCCATGCACAAAGTACTTGCATTATGATGTTACGGTTATATTTGTTATTAAAAACCAAACCTAATGAACAGCAGTAGACTGGAGGTACTTTGAAATTTTTTATGGTGGATCTAAAATGTAATTCCCAACAAAAAGGCTGGTATGAAATTTACATTTAATATACAAGTGATATATGCTTTCAGTTAAATTATTCCATTATTGCAATAACCTAGTGTAGGTTAATGTATATGCTTTAGGTTTAGTATTTTTATGTCGCAAATGTGATGTCATTTTGAACACCAGGGGTGGTACTTTAATGCTCTGAACCTTTAATAAACGTATTTGAACAAACGTATTTTAAAAACAAAAGATTTCAGGAAACCAAGGAACACAGAGGTCTAGAACCAGAACAATATTTGTTACAAAAAGGTAGTTAAAATGAATTTTGTGAATACCCATCACAGTATGCATGCAGAGGACATACTGTATTCCCTATCTTCGTTTTGAACATTTTCTTAAACATAACGTGTCAGCTTGTGCCCTTCCCCTATTTACCCACCCACTGTTCAAAACACACTTGTCAAGAATGGCATAGGCTCTCAGTTTGATGCACATGTTGCCAAAGGTATGGACTCATCAGTTCAGTCATGGTCAGAATGGCCGCACACACTGAAACCTTGCATTTAGCATCATTTATTCACGCAAAAGGAATTTAGGTGGTATACTGCTAGATTATGGTTGCAGACAGCGCTGTTATTTCAAATTGTTAATTCTGGATTTATTGTGACTTCATCTTTTGCTTAGAACTTAAAATAAAGGAGCAATCCTTCTTTTATTCATAATCAAGCCATAACAACTGAAGGACAACACCCCTTGGACCGGTATCTCTAGGATGCCATAGGGACTGGTGCGACTTTACAGTACAGACTGTATTTCTGATTATTATTATTTATTTCTTAGCAGATGCCCATATCCAGGGCGACTTACAATTGTTACAAGATATCACATTATTTTTACATACAATTACCCATTTATACAGTTGGTTTTTTACTGGAGCAATCTAGGTAAAGTACCTTGCTCAAGGGTACAGCAGCAGTGTCCCCCAGCTGGGATTGAACCCACACCCCACCGGTCAAGAGTCCAGAGCCCTAACCACTACTCCACACAGATGCCGATGACTAGACATGTGGTCAATGATTTCAATCCTCTTGTTTGTGCGTTTCCTTTTGACCACACAATGCACTGTATATGGGGGACCTTATTAGATGTTTAAAATAAAAAGACAGGAAGTACCTTCTTGCTCGGCTTCTTGACCCAGATCTTCGAGACCTGTAAGCCCTGCCTCGCTCAGCAGACCTGCTCCGGCTGCTTCGTTTCTTCCGGGACTCATAGGAAGAGCTGCTGCTGGACCGCCGTCTGCGTCTGAAATATTTACGAGCTACATAGATTAATGAATGCACTTTTAATTGAGTATAGTAATTCAGGGTCACCCAAACAGCATCAACATCTAGATTAAGAGTGAGTCATAGAACTATGTTTAGTAACTAGTCACTACTTGCAAGGTAAGCGTCTGCAGAATTTATAGGATTCTATAAGTCTTTTTGTACTGCAGTTGGTTTACCTCTGGTTTGATTCTTTGTGTGAAATATTTCTACTGTAAACTTGTTTACTCTCAAGAATTAAAATCTGCTCTTAATGCAACAGTCGTAAGAGAACACAGTTTTGGAGGCTAACACAAAAAGAACATTTCAAGAAACTGATCAAAAGTACTGGTGATTATACTAAAAGAGAAAATGTACTGTATGTAATTGATCACTGGTATCAGTGTCTAAGTGAGTGAATACATTACTGCCACTATGCTTGTATACCTAAAAAATGTGTTTTCAAAGGAAAATGATAAGTGTACGAAGACTGGACTGATCTGCCTTTAGACTACGACTTCTTGAGATCCTTTCTGTACAACACCACAAAAGAGCACTGAAAGCTTTTCTTTTGTTGCCATCTTATGTGCATTCTTTTTGTGCAACCTCAGTGTATCACATGATGTACAATTAAACAGACACTAGCCTTTCGAAAACGGCATCATTTTCTTACAGCCACTGCATTAATACTTTATGTTTATTTAAATTTTGTATTCTGGTTTGGAACTTTATTCTGCTTGTTTACCATAAATAATTAATAATAGACATTCAGTATAAAAGGTTTTAAAATTGTAAATGAACTAAGATTATATATATATATATAAAAAACAACCAATGACTAATAGGAAATAAATATGTTTTTACAGGAAAACATAAAATACTATTAATGAGTGCAGTGAGGCTGTGATGTCTATTGAAAGGGTACAGCTCACTGAAGATTTCATTATGCAGTGACTGTTAACAAGGTGCATTAAAAATGTAGGATCTGATTGTGGGAGCCAATCATTTCAAAAGCAGGCATATGTAAAATAACAATTTTCCTCATCCTTATTCTCTCAACTAAAGACCATAGTGGCTCTGTTTTAATCTGGGGGGGAAAAATAAAACAGCAACTGTTTTCCATTGGATAGAATTGTCTTCTACCAGCATTGGTAAATAATTCAGTAAAGCAGTGCACTTATAAGCAAATGTAAATACTGAATAAGGAGATGGAAAGACAAGCATAAGGTTAAATGGGGTTAAGCGTCTCTCTGCACTAAAGGACCTTGTTTTCACCAATATATAAACAGGTGGCAAAGTTCCAATTGTGCCAAATGACGCTGCGGTTTTGTAATACAAGCTAAGCTGAGACCACCAAACACATTTCACCCAAACTTCCAGTGATGAAAGAGCAGTTAGTGTACTAAGCCATCTGGCACGGCATACATTACAAACATGGCACAAGCATAAGCACTAACTGTACCGTCTGGTGCGTGAAGGAGATGGAGATCTTGACTTAGACTTTGTTCTTCTTCCAGACTTTTTCCTGCTCGTCACCCTGCTTCCCGAGGAGCTGCTGGAAGATCGTCGCCGATGTTTCTTTCTGCGATGGCTCCTGCTGTCTTCCTCACTGTCTGAGGAGTGCCGACCCATCTTTACTGCAAACCAAAACAAAACCTATTTCATACAGCAAGAAAACAGAAAGCATTGCAGGTTATATCTGTATATGACCCTTAACAACCACAGACTGGCGTTTTGACCGAGTACCTTTCTTCTGCAACCTGTCTAACATAATGAACCATATATTACTGACAGCTTTTACCTACAGTACAGTTTTGAATAGGTTTCCTTTGTATTACTGTGTGTACTGCTGCATGTTTCTTTTACTTAAACTTTTATTCCCCTGTTGAAATAGTTGCTTAATTGCATGCCATTGTTCTTTCTTTTTGATAACTATGTTGACTTATAAGATCAAAAACAGTAGAGTAAGGCAATGAAATATACGGAGAAATGTTTTTTTATTATTTTTAAAAAATGTCACGATTGACTGAAAGTAACAATTCACAGGAATGTAATATAGATGTCATATAGTATGGAATATGGCAGAGGCTGAAAAAAGCCAGAATTTCCCCTGGTTCTGGCTTTCATCTACATCCCTGCAATGTCTTGGCCTTCATCTATTTCCAATAAATATTGCCTGGTTTCTTCACCATAGAGGTGAGGTGAAAAAGAATTTCAGGGGTTACACTAGTTTTATAAAAACTTCAGCCAAAATAATCAAAGAATGTAAGAAAACCACATATTCCCATTTGCAATGAAGAAATGTCTGCTACATTTTTAAAGGATGTATTTTATATGCATTGCAGTAACAATAATACAAGTAAATGTAATGTCTAAAAACTGAAGTTTCTATAATAGATGTATGTGTTTGTGGTCCTATGCTGGTCCATGGGGCAAATGCTCCCCTTAGAAAAGTAGAGGACACAATAAGTTGGGAACGTAATACACATCAAAGTCTTATATGAAATGATCAATGATTTCCAAGTCATACAAAGTAGAAGGCGGCGTAATTGGGAAAGCTGGCAGTCTGGCTGTGTTAACTCAGCTGTGACTGTATTACATCTCTATCAGGTAATTTACAGAACGCTTTACTATTCCAAGTCAAAACAACCTCAACCCTGTTTTCAAGTCTCCACTAATAACAACTATTGCTATTAAAAGGTTCCTAATGGAAAAAGATGGATGTATTCATGAATGCTTTAGGTTTATCCTATAAAATGCATAGGCTATAAACCAGTTACATGGAATATAATTTATTTAAAAACAAATATTTTGCATTTATATTTGGTTTTTTTTGGTCTAATGACATTTTCTGTGTATTGGAGGTAATGAATTATATATATATATATATATATATATATATATATATATATATATAGTTAGATAGATTGATAGATAGATACACACACACACACACTTGTAGTCAATGGAAATTTATAATTTCTAGAAATTTCTCGAAAACAAAGAATTTTAGGAAAAATCTTTTGCAGCAAAAGTTTTGCTTTTGTGGATGAGGAAAAAAGTTACAAGAAACAGATGTCTGCAATTATTTATTTAAGCAACTTTTTGCAAAACCCCCAAAATTCTAATTCAAAAGTATACATACCCTTTGAAGCTAACAAGGTGCTAGAAATTTCAATATGATAAAGCAGAACCTAATTCTAGAAAAGTCAAGAAAATGCTGGATTGTAGGTGAACATTCTTAGAGAGTATAAAAGGGTTAGGCACAGGATGACTGCTGTCATTACCAATAAGTCAATATGGGGAAAAGGTAAAGAGCTATCTGAAGGCAGAACATTTATTTACTGTTATAATGTTGGAAAGGATACAAGAAGATTTACAAGCATCTGAGTATCCCAATTTCAACTACTGTGTATTATCAAAAAGTACACGACTCATGGTACTGTCACAACGCTCCCTCAGTCTGGAAGAAAGAAGGTTCTTTCACCAAGAACATGTAGAAGAATTGTGATGAAGGCTAATAACAAATCAGAGATTGACTGCCAAAGATATTAAAAGTAAACTGACTTCAAGTGGGACTGGGGTTTCCATTTCAACCACAGGTCGAGTATTGCATGGTGAAGGTCTCAATGGTCGCAGGCCAAGGAAAAGGCCACTCTTAGGAAAACTTCACAAGGACAAATCTTTTAAAGTTTGCAAAACAGCATTTGAATGATGTATATGAGTTCTGGTCAAAAGTTTTGTGAATTGATGAAACACAAATCCAGCTATTTGATAGTCCTTAGGTTTGGAGAGTCTGGTGAGGATTACAAAGACAAGAACACCATACTTACTGTCAAGCATGGATGTGGTAATATCCTTCTCTGAGGCTGTATTTCCTCTAATGGCACAGGAAATTTAGTTACAATACATCCATAGCGTATCAAAAGATATTTTCCAATCATCTGAAAGCCTCCGCTACAAAACTTGAAGTGTTAAAAGCGCAACTGGACGTTCCAACACGACAAAGATCCAAAGCACGCATCAAAATCTACTTCAGAATGGTTAGATTAAATAAAATAATGGTTCCTTGTCAGGGAATGAATACTTTTGAATTAGCATTTTTTGAGTTTTGCAAAAAAAAAATTGCTGAAATAATTAATTGTAGACATCTATTTCTTGTAACGTTTTTTTTTTTTTCTCATCCACAAAAGCAAAACTTTTGCTACAAAAGATGTTTCCTATAATTATTTGTTTTCGAGAAATTTCTAGAAATTACAAATTTCCACTGGGGGATCGAAACTTTGGACATATATATATACACACACACACACACACACACACACACACACACACACACACACATATACATACATACATAGTTATAGAAATCAATCAAGCTTCTAGCAATCGTTTTTCTGGGATATTTTCTGTACCATTACAGCAAAGAATGCAGGACCAAAAAGTCAAGTTAGGACGAGACCATGTAAAGGATTTTATTAAATGCTTGTGAAGCACAGCACCGTAAAGACTACAGTCTCCCATCACCACAGCACTTCCACAACTGAAGGACACGGGTACGATGTCCCCTAAACACTGGCGCACAACAAACACAAAGTAACGTATGTATAAAACTGCGCGAATATCGCGGTCGTACTGTATCAATCTCAAAATACAAACACAGTAACACCACCAGGCCTCGCTTCAGCACCTGCCCATACAGAGCAGCAACACTCGCTATGTTTCCCGAGACAGCATATTCTTATGGTCGCTTTATTTTAGAATTCAGAAAATATCTTATTGTGTAATCTTACCTAAATGTTTGTTTTAGTTATCCTTTTCCGAACAGCAGGTAGCTAAAGGTCTTGTTTCAAGCACAGCGCCATGCATGGTATTCCAGACCTAACCTACAGCTCTCAGAGCGCATAGATCTATCCTTTAAAAGAATCAATAATGGAGCAATCGTTCAAATAAAACTTCCCCAGCTATTTTATCTGTGTCAGAGTCGATACAGATAGCTTCACAAACTACATACAAGTTTTTATTGCATATATAATTAATCTGTTTATTAAAAAAACAGTTAATAATATAATAAAATGTAAGAATTCAATAGATAAAAAAATACAGAGGCATACAAATTTCTACAGATTTAACTGTCAGATTACTATTTAAATTATAGCGTCTATTCTATGTCACATATATTTGTAAGTATGTACATGCTCTACAATTACATTATATAAGGAGTCATATCAACCCTGCGTCATAGATATATATATATATATATATATATATATATATATATATATATATATATATATATATATATATATACAAGATGTCAAAAAAGATACGCATCGCATTGCATTTTGCTCTACACTGTTACATGTAGGCTAGTAAAAAAAATAGAATCATAATAATAATAATAATAATAATAATAATAATAATAATAATAATATTAATAATAATAATAACAAACAGCTTCTGTTTAATTAAGAAAGTGATCGCTGATTACTTTGTACATTGATCTGTCCTACCTTTGTGATTAAACTTTCGTTACATGATCAACCTGCTATTCGCGTGTTTGAAAAACTCGCTACATGATACTTTTTATTTGTATAAAAACATACGTTTATTAAAACATGGAATTCACCTCGGTGATTATACGTATTAGTATATGCCTAATGTGTTAAGACTGAATTAAACTCTGCATCTGACTACACAGTTTAATATTCTACACTATAAAACGTGTATCGTCCCCGTCTACTAATGTTCACATGCATGGTTGAATTTTAGACATTTCACAGTATCATGCAAATATATAAAACAGTCGATCCACATGTGATAAATTGCCTCCAAAATGTCACTTTATGTTATGAGTTTATGAAACGTAAATAATACAGCTTAGAAAGTGACTTTATTTTTTTATGTTGCACGCATAAAACTGGAGGACACTAATTTCCTTGTCCTTGCAAATACTCATCTGAAAAAATTAATAATTAGTAAAATACAGTACTAAAAACCTCCTGTTTCTTAAAATGATGTAGATTTTTCCCTAATTACATTTCTGTATATGTTGTCCCCTGTTATTATTTAAAGCAGAGAATAAAAAAAACAAACAAAAAACAAGCGTATCGTGTATTTCTTTCCAGTATTAATAACAGAGGCTGGATTTATTACCGTTATCTCAATTATGACGACGTTTAATAAACTCTCCAATGATGGATCACATCTCGTTTTAGTTTAAATAAATAAATAAATAAATAAATAAATAAATAACAATAACGGGAAATCGGTCCAGAAATCTTTAACTCGGTTTCAGTTGTCATTTATATATATATATATATATATATATATATATATATATATATATATATATATATATGTGTGTGTGTGTGTGTGTGTGTGTGTGTGTGTGTGTGTGTGTGTGTGTGTGTGTGTGTGTGTACTTAAACAAGATGTCATCATCGAGATGAGGTGATGTTTTTTTTTTTTTTATTGATTAATCTGGATTTGTTGGTTCTGCTGCGTAATTGAGGGTTGAGCCCTGCAATGGGCAGATGGAATCAGATAAAACTTCGGTCTATTTCTTTTCCTCTGAATTAAAAAAGAAAGTGTGGGGGGGGGGGGGGAGTTGCTTTAATTGGTATTCAATAGTATAAAGGAAGATGTTTCCACTTTATGTAAAATGGCTGAAACTTAATGAAACAAATCGATATAGATTATAGAAGATGATAAACAATATAAATATTTTATTAGAGTAAGTGTTGAAGCTTGATTTCAGGTCGTGTATCTGCATTCCACAATGAAAAGTACTGACCAATTATAGACAAAGTTCATCAATAAGCACTGAAAATGTATAAATAAATCATAAAATATTAATATCTAGCCAAAAAAAAAAAACGTACCTAAGACCTTACATAATATTGCAAAATGTGGCATAACTGTTTTATATAAATCTATAATGAACGCTTCTTAATGCGTGTGTTGTTTTTATTATTATTATTATTATTATTATTATTATTATTATTATTATTATTATTATTATTATTATTGGATACAGTCATATTTATTTTTAGAAGAAATCATCATTTAGATAAATATTATTTTAAGGAATGGTGATTAACGTTGATTTCAATCTTTGAAATCTTTTTAAAACGCAATGTAACCTTATCTCGGTACAACTTTACTCTTTGAAAAACTATGTAAATATGCTGCTCGAAAACAAAATATAAATCTAAGGATTATACTACACAAAGTTATATAAAAACATGATTTAAGAGGGCTACAATGTACAACATCAATGACAAAGAACACATATAATGATAATGATATATAAATCATTATGCTGAAACCATATCACTTAAATCAACTATAGTGAATTATATATATATATATATATATATATATATATATATATATATATATATATATATATATATATATATATATATATATATATATATATATGCACTCTAATGCAAAACCAGTAGCATGTTATTGTGTGGGGCTTGTACTTATCCATGGCCATATATAGCAGACGGCGCTGTACAGTTTTTTACCTGTATGGTTAGAATACTAGTGTTCTTTCTAAACGATCACAGCTATTTTAAGGATGCTCCCATTCCATGTGCTCTCATCTGTGCAAGCTTGTCATTTTCACCTTGGCCACACCCCTGCAGATCCCACCCGTCTCCCTAGTGTGTAAAAACCAACTCAGGACAATAGCACGGAATCCACGCCTAATTAAATTAATTAGTGCTTCTTGTCAATCCTGGATTAATGTCCAATAGCAACCCAGTAAGAATGATCAGAATCCTGGAGGGTTGATAATGTGTTTTATTTATTTTTTTGCCTCTCTCTCTCTCTCTCTGACAGTGTGCGGAAAAGAGAAGGGGTTCATCCAGATTTCCTAAGGGGAGGTAATTTGCACAGATCAAGGGGCAGGCATTGCAAAGTATAAATAGTGTGACTTCAATAGCATATCACCAGCAGGTCTGAACTCCGTAGCAAGAAGAATTGGCAGAGAGCTATATATTTAACTCGAGATCTAGGTTTGGCAAACATCACCTTATATTTAGGTCGAGAAAAATAACACCATTGATGTGTTTTTGGTGGCTGTTTTGGAATTGAAAAAAAAAAAAAAAAGATCGAGAAGAGAATATTTTGAGCAGTGATGGAAGAACTTACCGCCTTCGTGTCCAAGTCTTTTGATCAGAAAGTGAAGGAAAAGAAGGAAGTCATCACGTATAGGGAGGTTCTGGAAACTGGACCCGTGCGAGGGAGGGAGCCGAACTCGAGTGAGCCAAGCCGGGAAGAGATGAACGCTATTGCCCGGGGAGGCGCGCGATCTCCAAGCAGGGAGATTGACATGCTGGGGCCGGAGAGAACCAGGGACTCGTGCAGTCCAAAAATAATCGATGGTAACCAGCTATATATTCCCTTTTACTCCTAAAACTCAACAATGCGTCTTGACGGGAGAATACCGTGTTTCTGCATTTTATAACGACCAACAGAGATAAGAAATGAAACTATATGTGAGTAAATGAAAGTGTTTAATGTTTGGCTTATGCCTCTCATCCTGCGTTTTAGTCAATTTAATGTAAACATGCATGCATTTCGTTAAGGTTACAGTTATTACGAAAAATTTAAATAAATGAAAAACTGAAATAGTGCAAACGTACGTATAACTTTGATAACATTTTTTTCTCTCATTTTGAATATTGTTATTCGTGATGTTTTGGAAATGTTAGGAATACTTGCAACAGTAAGACTTGGGCCATATTCATTCATACATAATCAGATCTATGAAACTTTTATGTTCCTGCCATGATGTAATCATTGTAAAAGTAGCCCTACATTCACAAAATCCGTTCAATCGTATTCACGTTTTTTCTTATTAGGACATATATCTGTCTTCAACAATACTGTATATTAGCTGTTTAAGAAACCAATGCAACGCTGTGAACACAGCAAGGTGTTCAAATTGTTTATTGGAAAAACAGGTAGCCTGCCACCATGAGCTAAAATAATATTGTGTACAGATACACCTGTCATATTAAGTGTCGTGCAGGCAAGAAATACATATTGTGTATGTGTGGTCTGTATGCAGTATGTGAGATATTATTATTATTATTATTATTATTATTATTATTATTATTATTAGTATTATGCACAATATACGTATACGAATATATATATATATATATATATAATATATATATATATATATATATATATATATATATATATATATATATATATATATATATATATATATATATATATATATATATATATTATGTGGGGTGGGGGGGTAAATGTGCCATTAGGTTCCAACACATTTTGCATAACAAATAATAAATGGAACAACCATTGTCAACAACAATTCACGTACTGTATTAATATCCATTATATTGTCATGTAGATAAAAAAAAAAAAAAAACACGTATTATCGTTTATATAGCAAAAGATAAACCCAGGAACAGGTCGTTATAGCTGTTAGCACAGAATGCAAAAACCAAAGCGATTCATACAGCCCTGATAAAAAATCTGCCATTTGATTCTCATTATAACGTAGCCTACCTAAAACCGATATACAAACATATGATGTTTCTGTAATACGGTTATTATTTGTATCTTGTATACAAATAGCATAGATATTTGCCTCATTCAGAGAACAGGTAGATACAGTATTTGATGCAATGTTGGAGAGCGCAGTGCACGGGACGGATGTAATCTGGGTTGACTGTTTACTTTAGTGCTATGTTCAAATAACCATGTCTGACGAGATCGGAACTTGATAGAGAGCATCTTCCGGATATGTTTTAATGAGCACATTTTAGTACTTCAGAATGTTGTATTTATTTATATTTTAATACAAATCGCATTCGTTTCGCTTATCATATAACACTTGATTATTGCTGAGTAAGAACTTTAAAACGGTATGTATGTGTGTATATATACACATATATATAAATTGAAAACAGATCCTGTTGAGTCATATTTAAAATGCCTGCACGTAATCGAATATAATTTTTTTTGTAATTCCAATTGTAGGCTACAGCTATTTAAATAATTCAATGCAATGGCGTTAAAAAAAATACTGGTGTTGTTTATAATGTTCTTATTGTTGAGACTGCTTTTATAGACTAAACAATTAGGATATTACTACACGTGTGTGTTTTTTTAATTCCATTTTTAATCATCTTTATTTGATAGGCTATGTAACAACATTTGAACACAGAAAGGGCGTATGGCCGATTAAATAAAAGGTAGTGTTGCATGATAACCTATAACGAAGAAATATGTATTTAAGAAAACATTTAGACCAAAAAATGTTATGCGGTTATTACGGATAACCAGTGTGACATTATGTATTTCTGTACATGCAAGTGCTGCCTAGGGATAACAAAAAGGATGTATTTGTTCCACAATCGAAAAAATTCAGGCTAACCATAATGACAACCAGATATTACTATTCCCGTTGTATGCGGCTGAAACTGCCTCGTATAACTGCGCTTGTGAATATTCCTCATAAGAAGACTGCTCAAAACATTTTGTAAAGTTAACCTCGTTTTTTATGCTTGAAAATATCATACAACCACTGTCAGATATCCAACTGTGTAACAGGGGCGTGCATATTTATAAGGATTTAATTATTTAAAATCTAATCGGAATACAAATCTGGGGTTGGTGGGAAGGCAGATCCTCAGCTGTTTTCTTTTTATTATTTAAGGAGAAGGCATCCCTTCTGTACCCTTATTTAATCCATCTTAATTGCCTCATGTTCGATATCTCTTGTTCCAGGTAATACAGATATGAAAGAAAGAAAAGAGGATTCCAAGGCAATGGACGATGAAGCACAAACCAAAATAAAGCAGAGGAGAAGTCGGACTAACTTTACGCTGGAGCAACTGAACGAGCTGGAGAGACTTTTTGACGAAACTCATTATCCAGACGCCTTTATGAGGGAAGAGCTTAGCCAACGACTGGGTCTGTCTGAAGCAAGGGTACAAGTAAGTCAGGCATTCTGTAAATATACATCCTATTCTTTCATACGGTAATAGCGTTATTGTGTCTGGCGTGTGCAGGTTAGGACGACTGTTGTGCTTGCAATGCTGCACGTGTTTGTTTTAGGTGCAGTTAACAGCAATACAATTACTAACTGTGTTGCAAAGTATTGTGTCTGAAGTAATCATTGGTGACACATATTCACAATAAACCCAAACAGCGAAGGTTCGTTTAAGAATAATGGTTGAATGTATCATCAATTAGTCTTCACTTCACATGTTCAGATAATAAATACATATAGAGAATCAAGCTTGTCCAAATTAACATTGCTATGAAACCTAACAAAAAGTTGAGAAAAAAAAGACTATGCATAAGCTATTATCTTTCACAGAATGGATGTTCTACCGGTAAATGTGCAAATATTGAAGTTTGTATTCATTTGTGACCACAATGTTTTCATTTTCACTTTTTATTTACTTTTGCTAAAGAAAACCTATGCATAAGCTGTACAAAGCCCTAAAATAGATTTCATGTTTCGGTTTCGTAGACTATTTTCTATAAGTTATTTATTATATGCTAACACGTTCACGTTAAAGAATGGGTTTTACTTCATTTTTGCTGGGTGACTATATTGTTGTCAATTGATTTCTGGTATAAAGATTCAGTTGTATGCTTTGCTGGTATCAATAAAATATGTTATAATTTTATCAAAGTCTCTTTATGTAACGGTTATTTACCGCACAGACAGCTGAAGCTCTCGTAAGATTTCAGAACTATTACAGAGAGGACCATCTGCACCGAGATATAATAACAGTTTTTAAGTGTGGTACAATCTACTTGTAATAGGATAAGGTTATAAATATAACCGAACACTGACCATGAACATAGACATCGATTTCCATCATACTGATCCAATGTTATCAGGTTTCCAAATATTTTTTTTTCTGTTTTTTTTTTTCTGTTTTGTTACTTTCAAAAACATTTAACCTAAACAAACAAAATTTGGCTCTGCAGAAATTGAACAGACTTTTTAAAATAGCATTTGTTTTGCAACGTTGGCCTAATGCATGATATCATTAACAACTTGCAAGTCGCACATACCGAGGAGTTAAATAAATTATGCATGTTTCACAGTATATTATTTTCCACTCAAAGATTCGATTATGTTGCACAGATTTCCGTAATTGAAAAGTACAGGAAATAGCAATTGTGAAGAACATTTTAAAATGAAAACGTCCATAAAATATGTATAAAGTATATGCAACCTGTATATATAGCACATGATTGTTGATGTCAGCTATCTATAGTAAATAACGTAAATTAAGATTTTTTTTTTCCAGAAGTGGTGAAGTTAAACGCCTTTTTTCCCCATGTCTTTCAGACACCACACAATGATTATGTTTCTCGTTTTAATGTATCCGTTCCATGGGATTCAAATCAGATTACCATAATAATGAGTTTCTTAATCTGTCTTTGCCTATTCTCTTAACCAAAAATAACGTCTGCGACAAAGAAGTATCTGAGAAACAGCTATCTTCAGAAAACTCTTTGTTCTTGAGTTGTTATGACAGTAATTAAACTAAACTGCGAGGCATTAAAAGCTTCAGTAACATCATTTTTCTTGCAGATAAAGCTAATTAATTTTACAGGCTACTAATGAGCACACTCTGCTTAGATCCCATTGCTCAGACGTCCAGGGCCATTATCACATGTTGGTATTGGGTATCAGGGAGTCAATCTGGTTCTTCAGGGACCATAATCTATAGAAAGATGAAACCATGGACTGAAAAAGTAATTTATTATGGTCCAATTTAGGCTGCACATTTCGATCAAGTGTACTTATTTGTGTTTGTGGTTTCTCTCCCCATACAGTCCTCCGTGTATGTTCTAATTGTAATAATTAAAATAGGAGAGGTAAGTGGCATTCATATTTCAGGAGCCTGTTGCCAGTTTGAAAGGTATAGCATGTTCCGTGCGGCTGACAATAATGAATGTCTCTCCCTCTAGGTTTGGTTTCAAAACAGGAGAGCTAAATGCAGAAAACAAGAGAATCAACTCCATAAAGGTGAGCACCAAATTTGTTTTCTGAAACGTTATATATATATATATATATATATATATATATATATATATATATATATATATATATATATATATATATATGTATATGTGTATATATATATATATATATATATATATATATATATATATATATATATATAACAACAATATGTGCAACGTGGACTACTTTTCATTCACATGGTATTTTAAACAAATTACATTTTGAAAGATTGTCGTTTTGTGTCTGAAAGCAAAAAAAAACAAACAATAGAGCTCAGATTTTCTTTTTGTTTTGTTTTATTCGTTTCCATTCGGTTTAGGCAGAGGTTTGAACCTGTTCTTTGATTATTGCAGGAGTCCTTATCGGAGCAGCCAGTCAGTATGAAGCCTGCCGAGTAGCGCCATATGTCAACGTAGGAGCTTTACGAATGCCGTTTCAACAGGCAAGTCCAGTATGCTGAAGAATAGGACTATATCAATTAATACGCTTTACTTTTTTTGATGTTTTTTATCATTATAATATAACGTTTGTAAATGATAAGTAAATAATTTCAAGTTTTTTTTTTTTGTTTTGCACATTTCTTATTTGTAATAATTATAATCATAAACGGCATCCCTCGGAACACTGTAGTCTTGATGTACAGAATGTGTAGGCCTATGTATATAAAGGGGACTTTTTTGTTTGAATTCATGAGGGTTGGTGTGTGTGGTTGGGGGGTCACCTAAAATGCTGCCGTTTCAGCAGCCTTTCAGGTGCTAATACTCTGTTTTTCCCCCTTTTTTTCCCTATCCGTATGTCTTTAGGATAGTCATTGCAACGTGCCGCCCTTCTCCTTTCAGGTCCAGGCCCAGCTTCAGCTGGACAGTGCCGTGGCCCACGCGCACCATCACTTGCACTCTCACCTGGCGGCGCACGCGCCTTACATGATGTTCCCCGCTCCACCATTTGGGTTGCCCTTGGCCACGCTTGCGGCAGAATCTGCAACCGCTGCATCAGTTGTGGCTGCAGCTGCAGCCGCCAAGACCACCAATAAAAACTCAAGCATCGCAGATCTCAGACTCAAGGCCAAAAAACACGCTGCCGCATTGGGACTGTGACTAGCGGACCAAAGCGCCTTACACAGACTCAAACTGACTTGAAAGTCAGATACAACGACTAAGGCTGACAAACTGTTCCAAACAAAAGACATTATGTATGTTTTTTGTGTGTGAAAATGAACATGAAGGAGGACATTTATACAGATGGGGAAAAAAAGTATAGGCTATTTATAAAACTGTGAATTTGAACAGGAGTTCATAACACATAAACAAAAAAAAAAAAATGAACTCTTATATTTATACAAAAAAGTTATTGGTTCTGACAAGTCAAAAATGCACATCAGGAGCATCAAGAAAAAAGAGAAAAAAAAGTGAAGAGGTCTATTTAAGCAAAAGTATACCACGAATAAGAAAAATACGCAGCTGGGACGTTCAGACGTTTGTTTGACAAAATGAACGATTCTGCGAAGTTTTACTTTAATACATTATTATTTGATGTGACAAGAGGCTGGCCTCGTTTTAATTTGAAACGTACCAGAGTTTTCCACAACATTTTTTACTTTGGACCATTATGAAAAAAAAGACTAAACGTGGGAGATTTTTTTTTTTCTCCAGAAGAGAATAGCAAAACAATATGTGCATGTGTACTTTGCGTTCATCGACGACGTCACTTGAGTCGGTTGCACTTCGTTTTCATATTAAAGGACTGCAGTGTTTTCAGAAGTATTTTTCACAAACATTTTGAAATAATCATTTAAAAAAAAAAAGTTACAGCTGCGAGATTATGTACTGACTTAATTCATAGTTATAAACTATGGCAAAATCAAAACAATGTCTTGACATTTAGCCTATCTAACCCGACCAGGGGTTACACTATATAGATCTGGAATTCACTGATTCACATTTTGAAAAAAAAAAAAAAAAAAAAAAAAAAAAAGGTACATACATGTAAAATATGTTGATACACAAGAAGCAAAGTTTATTTTGGTTATATTGTGATTTAATATTCCATTGTCCAAATCTTAATTTTACTTCATAGAAGTACGTTTATTCATGTACATTTTCTCTGTTGTGATGTTGGTGGGGGTCTTATTGCATAATTGTTGAACATTGGGTACATGAATGATGCAGATTTTCACTTGATATGGGATACATAATTATGGGATGGTATTTGCATTAATAACTTTTTATGTGGTGACGCCAAAAAGACAACGCGTTAATTTATTCAAATAAATGAACTCCCCTTTTGGTAACTAAACTGTGTGATCTCTCTACACATTTTATTTATAACTGACTCGATACTTGTATTAAATAATGTTATTTGAAGATGAAAACCCTTTGTTGTTGGATTTTACATTTTGATGTCAATTTTGTTTCAGTGAGTTTGATTCACGTTTCACTTTGTTCTCTTCATGTTAGGTCTGTTTTGGAAAAAAAGTTGGTCATATATATATATATATATATATATATATATATATATATATATATATATATATATATATATATATATATATATATACACACACACACATTCGATACTTTCCAGGTTTTTGAGATTAGTGACTTGAAGTTCACCAAAGCAAGATGTTAGATTTAGTAATACAATTGCAGTGATTTTATGGATTCATTATGAAGACTCTGCCAGTTAAACCGGATACAGGTATGCTTAAATTAGACTGAACCCGCATTTCAGGAGCAGTCTGTGTGTGAAATCCTTAAGAAAAAAGAATAAACGTATCTTCAAATATTTTAAATAGACATCCACAGTTTTAAAACCTGAATGATAAGACATATGTATGTACTTTACATTAACACGTAAACAGATATACGATTAAACAAAAGTGTTTAAAATATGTTCAACATTATGAAACCCATAGGCTACATTAAATTAATATAAGGAATGCGCTGTGTTACAAATATAGGCTAGGTTAGTCTGTGCCATAGTGGGTTTTGTTATCAAAAAATCATACACCTAATATTCACTAATTTCCATATTATTAAAGGTACATCATTTTTTTTAAGTATTTCACACTAATATTGAACAACTTTTACCGTAACTTAAAAAAAAAAAAAAGAAAAACAATGTCAATATTAGTTTGATTTATCGTAATAATACGGTATTTTTTTTTACAGTGTACCTCTTCTCGCAATTGACAATAACCTCCAATAAACTTTATTTAATATTTGAATATATTAAATAGTTAGTGTCATTTCAAGATGCAAAACATCTGTTTAATGTTTCATGTTTAATATCGTCTAATATTTACCAAACAGCGCTATGGTATGTGCACGTAGGAGCTCTTAAATGAACCTTAATTTTGTAACCCTTGTTCCATCAATGTTTCGTTTACTGCTGTAAAATTGTATGTACGTTTCAATACGGCCTTTGGACTGTCATGCTTGCTATACTAGTTTAGCAGAATATGCACGCAAGACTGCGAACAACACTGTGCTCGTTTTAGCTTTATTTTTATTTTAAGTTTTTGTTATCTGAATAGGGGTTGTAATATATTTCACCAGCTTTAAATACTTCTATACAAGACCAAAATAAATAACTATGCTGTGCTCAAGTATAAATTCTGTAACATCGGACAGACTTGAAAGAATTTAAGTTGAGCGTTCTTATAAGAAGTGGTTACTTATTTATTCGTTCTTTTTAATTTAAACGAGAGGTAACACTGGGAATATAGGCATAATCAGTCATATATATATTAGTTGTAATCAAGATAGCTTTCTAAGACAGTGTGACTCAGTTGCTTTGTTGATTCTGTTGGTATGCATGTTGTATCCATGGCTAATTGTCACAACAATCTGACTTTTCATTATTGCGTCGTCTGAAGTGTCAGTTCTCCTGTTCTTGCACTTTACTTTAGGCACGTGAGCACGCTCACACAGCAGTCGTATTTTAAAAGGATTTTAAACACAACGTTTAGAATTTGGATACCAACGCCATTTAGTAGGGAGCGATGAGAGAGAAAGAGCGAAAGAATGGCTGGATGAAGAGCTGCCGTTTTTACATTCCTAGCCCTGGATTTGGCTTTGAAGAATGCTTTATTAGTGAAACACTGCAGCGGGGAAAAAAGAAACGCGAAAAAGGTAAGAAAAGTAAAAAAGTATGAAAGCGCCCCCCCCCCCCCCCCCCCCCCCCCCTCCCCCTCCCCTTGCTACCAATGTGTTCTGTACTGCATGTTTTTCTAGATGCACTGCACTGTAAAGCTGTGTTTGCATCAATGGAGACGTGTGTTGGCATAGTGTTGAACTTGGTTGGAACTTGGAGAGGTATGACACAGGCCCGGTTTTTGGGATGGAACCGCATAACAGTCTCGCGTTTTGATTGGTCCATGTCTGCACATGAATATGTCGTCACACGAGTGGAAAAGCGTGCAGGCATTTTTAACATTGTGATCAGATAGAGAGAGTGATCTGCTTTCCACAACCTTACCATTAAAATATAATGTGGTATTACACTGTACTGATATAACAAACTATGAGGAATTACTTTATATAAATGATCATGTTATGCACGAATGTAAGAATTGGCTTTCTGTGGTGGTGTACTTTTTTCTTTCAAGTAGCATATATCTATAATCGTTTTTGCGATATATTTTAATATAAAACATATACGCTATTGCAGTTTTATTAGTTTATCTCTAATGTAATCACAGTTTTACATATAGACTGCCCCTGTTTTCATTTACGTCGCAAATTATATTATATTTTCAGGGCGTTCAGGGTGTTCAGCCTCATTCATGTCTATAGCAGGGTTGAAAAACATATTTCAGGCATATCTCTCGAACCCGAGCACATAGAACCACCATTCAAAGTGATATAGACTCAGGGGAGCACCCCAAACCACCCCCTAAAAAGGTGTGGTGGTTCACCCAAAAACTCATGTCAATACGAAAAAATTCACTTTGCCAAGCCGTCCTGGCATTTGAACCATGAAAATGGTGACTCCTTGTGCGGGGCCCCATGGGGCCCCAACGCAAAAAAAAATCAAGTTCCTAACCCCCACAGAACCCGAGATACGCCCTGTCAAAAATGTCCAAAAACTACCCTTTTCGGGGTCATATCTCCATGACCCTGGGGCCTAGAAACCGGGTTGAACTTCCTAGGGTCATGTCTGGGGGCCCTCTTTCACAGGGAGCCACCCGTTTTCAAATGCTACATTTTCAACAATTTTTCACATTTTCAGCATGATGGCATGTCAAGGTTGCATTTCTAATAGCTTTTGAGCTCGAGGTGGACCTCCATACCGATTTTCAAGTCTTGGGGACCCCCGGAACCCAAGATACAGCACCCTGAAAAATGTCTATGGGAAATCCCATTATAAAACCCCTTTGGGGCAACGCCCACCATCTGGCGGTGGGGTGGCGTTTGAACCCGTGGCTGATGTCTTCCTTTAGCTAAGACTCTTGTGCACGCAAAGAATGTCCTTCTGAGTTTGTTGGCCCAGGGGTCGTGGAGATACGGGTACGATAAGAGACCACCCCCTTCCCTATGGCAAATCCCATTATAAAAACACCATCGGGGTAAGGCTCAGCTAATGGCGGTCGTGGGTCTTACGAACTCGAAGGAACCCATTTTCTTTAGCTGAGATTGTTGTGCATCTAAAAAGAGTACAGAAGCACCCATTTAAGTCCATTCCAAGTGTTTTGTGATCACAGTATCAGCCTGAGTGTATCGGAGCACAGTTTTGCACCAAAAGCGAGGGGGGCGAAAAAAAGCACTATATACCCTATTCTTTAAGATATCACTTTGCAGTGCAAATTTGAGGAACGCAACCACTTAGCAACTTGCAAATTGGTACTGCAATTTAAAGGCCTGTAGTGTCAGACTGGTAGTGCCTAACTGATTCAAGTGCTTTTGGAATGATTCCTGCAAAGACTGATTTATAAGAAAAAAGAGAGATTGACAAACAGCATTTTGCTTTATATGCAGAAACGGGCAACTACAAGAGGGTGTCAAACAAGCTGTGAATGTCCTAGGAGGCTACAGAGTACCTCTGGGTATGAATCCAGATGCTCGCAGTACCTGTTCTTAGATGTCCGAAACCACTGTATCGCTGTATACCCTATAAATATCACTTTTTATTGTGTATTTGAGGAACACAACCAATTACAAACTTCATTT
Organism: Acipenser ruthenus; assembly: GCF_902713425.1. Lineage (NCBI taxonomy): Eukaryota > Metazoa > Chordata > Actinopteri > Acipenseriformes > Acipenseridae > Acipenser > Acipenser ruthenus. The sequence goes on from NC_081205.1 coordinate 30,244,556, forward strand.
GAATTGCTGTGCTATCAGAATATCAGTGTATAACTTTGCTGGGTATTGCAGTGTATGCTGGGTATCAAAAGGCCTTCAAACTTTTACAAAAGGCCGTCAAAGTTACAAAAAAATAGGTGTGCTCCTAACCCAATACTTGTCTTTTTAATTCTGTGCATCCAAATACTTGTAGTTAAAAGTTTTAAGAATTAAGCTTACTGTTTGTTGTTCTGTCCTAAACTAGCAGTTTGTCACCCAGATTTATTAAATAAACGGGGGGGGGGGGGGGGGTCATCAGATTATTCTCCATTTTGTTGTAACTGAGGTAGCGTTCAGTTGAGCGAAAATTGTAAAGGGGTATTCGAGCTGAAACCTCCAGATAGAAGGGGTACAGTTTCAAAAAAGGTTGAAAATCCCTGACCTACAGTATAAATGATCAGGAATAGATAAGGGAAATGCTGACTAATACAATACAATAGGATTTATTTGAATTGTTGAAGGGCACTGGTCTCTTAAACCCAGAAGTTCTGATAAACCCCTATGCCTCACTATATATTGATGGACATTATATAAGCAAATGAGATGACCTTTTTTTTTTTTGGTATACCATGTTCCTAAATGTTTTCTGAGGAGAGTAAAAATACATTAACTTTGATTCATGTACTCTTAAATGAATTAACGGTCCAGTTTATGGTAAACTGTGCATGCATGACTTAGAAACTCGGCTGTCAGCTAAGCAGAATATCTCAAAAACTGGCCTGAATTCGAAAATGCAGAATTCTGAACGTTATCTGAAAACCAGAGCAGCCCAGAAATTGGGATGTTATCAGAGCGGCCCAGAATTTAGAACGTTATCTAAAAACCAAAGCGGCCCAGAATTTTGGACGTTATCTGCAAACTAAATCGGCCCAGAATTTGGGACGTTATCTAAAAACCAAAGCGGCCCAGAATTTGGGACGTTATCTGCAAACCAAATCGGCCCAGAATTTGGGACGTTATCTAAAAATCAAAGCGGCCCAGAATTTGGGACGTTATCTGAAAAGCAAAGCAGCCCAGAATTTGGGACGTGAATGAAAACAGGGGCAGTCTATATGTACAACTGTGATTACATTAGAGATAAACTAATACATCCTCTATCAAAACTGTAATAGTGTGGAAGACATAAATTTTATATTAAAATATATCGCGTAAACGATTTAGATATATTCTAAAAAGTACACCATTACAGAAAGCCAATTCTTACATTCGTGCATAACATGATAATTCATATAAAGTAATCGTCCATAGTTTGTTTTTTAATGGTATACTTTAATGGTAAGGTGGTGGAAAGCAGACCTCTCTCTCTCTCTCTCTCTCTCTCTCTCTCTCTCTCTCTCTCTCTCTCTCTCTCTCTCTCTCTCTCTCTCTCTCTCTGATCACAATGTTAAAAATGCCTGCACGCTTTTCCACTCGTGTGACTACATATCGAAACACGAGACTGTTATGCGGTTCCATCCCAAAAACCGGGCCTGTGTCATACCTCAACTTGGAGGCTAAAGGCAGTAGCGAGAACAGAGAAGTTCCTTCATAGACAGATCTGTTTCTCTTCTGTCGATACGTACAGTGACGTTTAAATTGTGTTTAATGAATGGCGTTTAGTAAGATTATTTTATACTTTTTTGTAATGTAATATTGTAATGTTCAAACGTTAAAGGAACATTATTATGTTTTATTCAATGTGGGGTAATTAATTGTACCTTTGGGTAAATGTTTCAGGAGTAAATAAATAAAAATAAATAAAAAGTTACTTCAAATCATATTAATTATTTATTTATTATTATTATTTATTTCTTAGCAGACGCCCTTATCCAATGAACGAATACAGCATTAAAAAAAAGGAAACACATATGTCAAACCAGCATTTAAAAGGCGCTGTAATTGTTTTCAGTGTTTGCCAGGCTTCATTAGCATACCCTTCTAAGTGATGTTTTACAACACAGCAATTTAATACAGTAATCCCATAGACTCCATATGGAATACATATGCGTGCCACATGTAGCATATTGTACTGTATTGCATTATAATATGTTCAATAGAAAAAGACCCTTACATAAGGATCCTCTTTCACAGGAGTAAATTACACAATGAAGTTGTATTTTACTTAAAGACATAACATATTGTTTTGTTGTGTTTTTTTACACAAGTTTATCATGTTTAAGTTGAATCTGCATGCTGTCTTTTGTGTGTGGTAAATCAGGTAAAATACTTTATTATGTCTTTATTTAATAGGAACCCATTATACTTGATACATAAAAGATGTACCAGGATACTAACAATGGCTGTGCAGAGATGTGACAGTTAACTGGAGTGCTTTGGAGGTTAGCCATTGAGCAGGCATGGCCTGTACTTAAACTGAACTACACTATACTTAAGCTACACTATGACTGTAGCTGTGATCTCTCTAGAGCTCCCACTGATGTATCAGGTTTGCATTTACACTCACCACAAACACTGTGTTTTTTACCTTTCTGTGCTCCGAGTGCAAAGGAGGTGTCAGTTTGAGCATTTTGTGGTCGTGTGTTATTTGCTGAGGATTCCGGTTTGTTAGAGGCTGGAGACAGAGGGCCCACCAGGTTTTAGAATAGCTGTCAACAGGACCTGTCTATCAGTCCTACCAGCCCCAACTGCAATGGATTCAAGTTAACTGTTTTATTTCTCCGGAACAGTATGCACTTGCATCAAAAAACTGGCCTGTATGGGATTCCATTTCAATTATGGGCAGCCATCCATATTGCAGCTCAAATAAACTTTATTTTGAATAAAAACTCAAACAAAAGTTATCAATTTCATTTATGTTTTGGGCTATTTGATCAGTTACATTTTTTTTTTTTTTTTTTAGCAATTGTCTTTATTATAGACTAGAATGGTTAGGGCACCATAATTAAGTCTGAATCCGGGCCTTGGCAAAGCAGTTCTGACATCTTTGCAGACTGATAACATTGAATCATTGCTTGGTTCTGGACAGCAACTATGTCAAAAAGAGGGACAAAGGGACCCCGACCACAAGTGGATATCTGCTGTAAGTGGAAATTTAACATTGTATAATTCTTTGATGGTTCTCCTAAAATTACAGTACCTCGAAACACTAAATATCCAATAAGTAGTTGTGCAATAATAGCAAGACATGTCAGAAGGCCCACAGACAAGACTAAAGACAGCAGGAGTATAGTTAGATGAAAGGGACACTTCAAAGGAATAGAAAAAATAATAGTGAAGAAAAGAAGTCATCAAATAACACTGCTGAGCAATTAGACAAGCATATCACTCAGGAATAGCACATCTGTTTCAGTAGCCTAGTCAGGGAGAGAAGATTGAAGTTCAGCACTCTTAATATCGTCACTGTGAATTAAGTCTTTTCCATAAGGATCTTGTTTCATTTTTTTCCATCCCAAATAACAAATGTACATGCTTAATCAGGAACAAAAGGCTATGCCAAATGTTTTTGTCATATTCATGACAGATTTGAAAACACTTAAATTAGTAACGTAATTGCAGATTCATTTTCTATATGTGCTAGTTTCCAATCCCTAATAGAAATGTATATTAAAACTCATTGTATGTTTATCATGGGTCACCATAAGTTCCTATATGACATGTTACACCGTTGCTTACTCAGAGATGTACTATATATGAATATTCTTCTCTTAAATTATACTGTGTTGTAAAAAAGATCCGAATTTGAAATTGTGAAGCGAAATATGGAGGTCGACAAAATGAAGAAAACAATTATATTTCAATAACCTTTGAAAGCAAATGGTCATAAACTATTTCCATTCCTATCATGCTTAATTTCATTGTTTAGAACATCTTAGACCTTTCACATTCATAATTTACTTCATAACCCTATAAAAAACATGCCTGGACCTATATCTGTCTTTCTGTCTGTCTGTCTGTCTGTCTGTCTGTCTGTCTGTCTGTATGTATGTATCTATCTATCTATCTATACTGTAGGCGAGTACATAGATATCCATGTTTCCTAAGTGGTAATAATATATTTGTTTATTTAGCAGACACCTTTATCCAAGGCGACTTACAGAGACTAGGGTGTGTGAACTATGCATCAGCTGCAGAGTCACTTACAACTACGTCTCACCCAAAAGACGGAGCACAAGGAGGTTAAGTGACTTGCTCAAGGTCACACAATGAATCAATGGCTGAGGTGGGATTTGAACTGGGGACCTCCTGGTTACAAGCCCTTTTCTTTAACCACTGGACCACACAGCCAATGTAAAATCTATATAAAAAAATTAGGAGAGCGTCAATACTCTGGGCACCACTGGACATACTCTATTGGCATTAACAACAGCACTACATATATAGTCCTGAATGGAATAGAACGTTGTGAACTCTTATGATAAATACATTTGGGTAGGATGCTGCATGTCAGAGAACCAGGCAGGATTCATCACATCACAGAGCTTGTGTGTGTGTGTGGGGGGGAGGGGGGTTGTCTGGTAATACACGTGTTTAATACACAGTTCTTTAGTTTGGTTCAATGTGAGTAATGGCTTCAATCGGTAACATAAGATACCAGTAAATGATCTATTTCTATACAAATGAAGCATTTGTTCCACTACGTTTTTACACTGAAGTTAATAACCCTTTGAACCCTGTGCTGTTCTACTTCGACAGGTTCACGCATAGGGAAAATCCCATTCACAAAAGAAATACTGCGCCTATTCTCAATTCTCAGAACTCAAAATGCTTGTTATTGTTTTCATGTTTGATAATGCCTGTGCTATATGTAGAAATGTAGATTTCTGATTAATTACAACATTTTGCCACAGGGTAACTGTGTACTATGCAAAGACCCAATAACAGGAACAGGAAGTTAAACTCTATTCAATTTATAATATTCTTTCTTTCTTTTTTTTTTTTTTTGAACATCTTGCAGATCCCTTGGACATTTGATAATGTGTTAATATTGACAGTGTTTTACCTGTGCATTCTTTAATAAAACAAAACATTAGCAATACTAGTACAATGTGTTATATATTTCAGGTGTTTGAAGATGTCCACCAGTTTAAACATGAATGCTCATCTTAATTACAATTAAACTTGGGGACAGAATTATTACATGCTGAAAAAAACTAAACTTCATTAAAAAAAAAAAAAAAAAAAAAAAAAAAAAAAAAACAACTGTCAATGGCAGTTTATGAAATTCAATTTAATTTAATGGTCTTCTGTTTAAAAAGCCTCACCTTTTCACCTCTGGGATCTGATTTTACCTGACATCTGTTTGAGAGCCCCCAGGAAGGTTGTGCTGGTCTAATCAGAGAGCCAAGTGGACACAGGTCCACTTTTATTGGCAGTAACTGGCCCTTAATTTGAGCAGAGCGCCTGAACAGAAAGCAGATGAAACCCAGAGTTCCTTCTGCAGGCTGCTGGTAGAAGTAAGTGCATTAAAGGGAAGGACAATGAACCAGGCTTTGCTGCAGCCCATGCAATACAAGCTGTGAAATGCTACCGTACATTCTCATTTTATAAGGTCTCTCATACAGCAAAATAGACCAGCATTACAGTACAGAGTCACTACATTGCACAGATTTAACCTGGTTACTTCAGGTAAAGGCTCTGTTACACTCAAGGCACGTCTTCATTCACGATGCACTGTATAAAAGGGCATTTGCACTGTATTTTTGCAGTTGGCCTTGCATTTCCCATGCTTTTACTATACATGCCTCTATATTACTATACAGGGCTTTATATGGTTTATAGGCTCATATAACTGTGCTGTACCATAGTGATTTACCATGTGTGCCCGTGCTTTCCTTTCATTATCTTTTCAATACGATTCACTACAATCTTGCAATGTTTTTATCACAGCATACAGCAGTAAAACCTGTATAAGCTTCTGACTGCACCTAGTAATATTGCCTTTAAACATCAACTGCACAAAACAACAATGCCCCCTAGTTTAAAAACAACAGCAGCAATACCATGTGGAGCGATGTTTAAACAGTGAAACAGCAATACAATATACTGCACTACTGTAATCTATAAGTAAAGGACAGAGTGTGCTGAAGAAGATACTTGAAGATAATAAAAAGTTGTTTATGTACACAGGAGACGCTTAACCTCATCTAGCTCTCTCTTATTTTTGAGAGGCGGCTGTAGACCCATACAGTGCATATGGTTGTCGTACCTGCATTTTTACAGTTGAAAGTTGGTATGGGCGTTTATATATATATATGTATAGATGTACTGTATATATACAAAAATATTTTATTGACAGCAGGAAATATTCCCAGGCTATTCTCATGTGATTTCTTTTTTTTTTCTTCAGCAAAAGCCAAATACAGCATGTAAACATTTTGATTAGGAAAAATACCATAAGCCATTACATGTGTTTTTATTTTTTTATTTATATTTTTTTGTATGAACATGTGCATACAGTTTATATACACAAGTTTGTTTTTGTTATAATGAGAATGCCAACCAATACTTTTGGGCACCATTATATTATATTATATATATATTATATTATATTATATATATATATATATATATATATATATATATATATATATATATATATATATATATATATGAATATGATTGTAGACATGGGAAGAGCATTTTTTTAAAAAGGATTTTTAAAATCACGCTTTAGTTTAAAGTCCAAACATTCCATGTACCATAGGGTATTTAAGGACATTACATTAACAGTTGGCTTTTTATGTAAATGTTAATTAAAGAAAATAGCTATAGAGGTTTCACTTAGTGAGGGAAGACTATTGCTGTGATCTGATTCTGTACCCAGCCTTTCTCTGGTTTCATTAGTGTACATTAGCGTATTTTTTACAGTGGTAAATGAAATGTGAAAACATCTGTGTGGTGTTAAACAGATGTGGTTTTATCAGGGGGTTTAGTGGATGGGGGTAGAGAAAGATAGACATGTGTTTAAATAACTGGAGGTTTCTAAATTGTGTTTTGTTTCTAAATTGTGTTTTGCCTGAAGTTTCATAAAAGTAAATTGCATAACTGGATTTATGGAATTCGAAATTCCACACTTGCTATTCAGAATATTAGAGCTGTCTGCACAAGATCTGTGCTGTGAGTGGCAAGAAACAAATGAAACAAAACAGACAGTGCTACAGACTTCTACAGCTGCTGATTCAAGCAAGCAACTCGTGCATTTAAGACAGTAATGACAGCCCATCAGGCAGTGCACTTTAATCACTGCTAAGGGGGAATTATCAAACTGTTGTTTAGATTACATGTGCCCACTTCTTATATGTAGAGAGGAGGAGCAAGTAAAGAACATACTGTATATGTTGAGCATAATACATTTAAGCTAGCAAATTAATTGATGAATGTAAGATGTAAAATACATGCATTTGGTGGATAATGTGCTTTATAGGATAAACTATTACCTTCAAGAGAGGTAACATTTTAAGCAGAACATCACATCAATATATGTAAATGCAGAAAACATTACTCACATAAGATACATACAGCAGATGTACAAATCTGTATCATATATTAAACTTTCTACTGGCCTTGAGGATAACGTTGAGGATAAAACTGCTGTAGTTATAAGAATTGAATTTGGTATTATCCACATTTCTGTGTAATAGCTACAATGCAGGACATCTCACACTGCTGTGCTGATAGGCCTGGGATCTAGTGAAATGTGGTCAAAAAAAAAAAAAAATGTTTCTGCTGCTTTAAAAGTTTATCCCTCTGGCACCATTATATAACATTACATATGGGACAGTAAAAATGGAAGACGACACATTAAATGACATTATTATAAAATGCAATACTCCTGGAATGATCCCTTATTAAATTAGGCTCTATGATCTGAGATGAATTTCCCGAATCCCTAATCCATCACAGCAGAAATATTAAAAGATAGGTCTCAACAGGTATTAGAATCTCACTCAGTCTTTACTTTCATTATTTTGAATTAGGGTGCTACTGGGGGAAAGACTCTTAATGAGAATTACAGTGATTCACTGGCCTTAGTTTGGATTTTGACAAGTAAAATATTAACTCTTCAGTCACAGCTGTCTGAATTAAAATACTTTGTAGCCACGGATGCACAAATTAAATTGGCCTTTATGTTTCTTGCACGGCTGACCCCCTGTGGGGCAAAAACATCAAGACCAACAATTTCACAAAGTCACAGTGTATCATTTTCAAGAAATGAAAATACATCAGAGGTGGTTTCCATTGCTCTCTTTCATATACAGTATATATTATTATTTATTTATTTATTTATTTATTTCTTAGCAGACTCCTTACCCAGGGCAAACCACAGTTGTATACAAAAAAAAAAAAACATATCAATAATTACAGTACACAGCTCTGTGTATGTGTGATCTATATATTTAATCTGTCTGTCTGTCTGTCTGTCTGTCTGTCTGTCTGACTGAAGTCAAATAAATGAAATCGTAACAATAAATGCTTTTAATTCTTGCATGTTTCTTAATGCATACTTTTATATGGGATCTCATGCGATGCATGTTCCCAACACAACTTTTATTCTGCATGCATTTCAATAAGACCCAAAGAAGCCCTTTTTACTGAAATGGCCTTTGCAAAATATTGATTTCAGGAAAAATAAACACTGGAGTTACCTTAGGGTCTGTTAGTGATATGCTTAAATTGAAGTTGTTAATTTCAAAAATCCATGAAGTTGCATCCCACCAAAAAACACAAACAAAATGCGAATCGTGACTTTGAATTTCCCAAACAAAAAGCAGATGGGTGCTATGGTTGTTACAGAGCATCTGGATGCCAAAAACCATTCCTTTAGATTTTTTAAATTATATATATATATATATATATATAATTTAAAAAATCTGCATTGACTTGTTATGCGCTACCTGCTTTAAATCATGACATGTGGCTCGTCAAGAGAACTGTTCCCACTCTCGCATCTTTGTAACTTTTTTCATGAAATTTAAAACAAAGAAAATAATAAAATAAAAATGTAATGCAGGAAAAACAATTACAGAGTATGTGCTGGGGGTACAAGACATGGTAAAACACATAAATAAATAAAACAGAAAAATGCAGCACTACTAAAAATAGGGCTTGAGAGCCATTAATCAAGTTTTACAACTAGTTAAATAAGATCTGAAGTTGTTATCTAAGGATTTTCTAACCTTTTCAAACCATCATTAATCAGCTCTCATATCCTGTCGATACATTGGCAGACGAGCAGCAATTAAAAAGTATGTAATGACTGCAATCATTGAGTAAGAGTAAGAAAGTCAGATACGTCAAAATCTAACACACTAAATCTCTTTAGCATTCAACTCTACTTCCAATTAACTATTCAGACTATTGTATTTATTTTGTCGACAAGCCCATGTGTGGGTAAAGTGAATGAATTGTAATCAAAGTGTCCTCATGTAGACAAAATAATAGGATTCTTAAAGTTCAGGCACAATTTAAAAACGAACGTCAAGTATACAGGCTAATCTTAGAAGTTTGTGAAACTGACTGTGAAATACTGCAGCACCATTATATATATACAGGGAATAAGACCAAGTGGCATTTTCTTTCTCTTTGTATATGGTAAAAATCAGACGGTCTTATGCCTCTTGACAGCAGTTTTCAAAATGATAAAATCCATCTCCACGTATTGATTAGTTATTCTTATATCTTTCAATGGCCGCCTCTAACATGCGCTTCCTCCTCCCGAATGATTACCTATTGATCCGGCCTGGTGATTGGTTGAGCAGTAATTTGAGATGGACATTGACAAATGGCTTGGAACTGTTTTGTCTTTCCCGTTGATGAAGTCATAATGGAAGTGACATTGCCAGAGTGGGACCAATTTAAAGCAGTAACCTTTTAACCAATGTAATTTTAAAGGCTTTCACCACAAATGCCTCTCAGCATTTTTCTGGATAGCCTTCATAAATACAGCTGTAAGCCTAATGGTAATGCGCCATTAAATGACTCCTTTAATGTCTGTGGAAACACTCAGCTAGTTGCCTTGTTTATGGTCAAAAAGTTCATTGCGTTTAAAACTATACTGTAAGCCACACACACGTAAACACACACAGCCACGATCCTGTGACTGACAGTTCCAGACCAGGTTTCCCATTCCCAGTACCCTTCACTGTACAACTACACAGCATTGCCGGCACTTCTGAGTAACGTTTTTACTGGAAATCGCAAGCTGTTTAAGATTTTAAAGCCCTCCCTCCCAAGCCGCATGTAGTTAGTTTCTTTAAGGACATCACACATTCTGTAATTGCATGCATATTGAATTTAATAACTGTGCAGAATATTATCAGACAGTTAAAAGGCTGATAAATGACACTGCTCAATGAATGTTTGACAACTCCATTATTGAAAACCATTTGCTTTTGACCAGAGCATTAAAAACGCTGTAACATTTTCATGTTGTGATTCCAGAATTTTATTTTATGTTGAGGAAATACAATAAGTACAATAATTGTACAGGAGAAGTACAGTGATAAAGTATACATGAAATCTTAAGGGGACTGAATAGTTCTTGTAAGCAGGTATAAATTGATAAAATACTAGAAAAAAAAAAACACAGAAAACTCAAATGCTCAAAGCTTATCTTATCGTACAGTAATTGATGCCCACAATCCCAATTTATTATCAAATACTGTAAAGTGCACCATTAAAAACTAAAATATATTGACAGGATTTAGCTTCTAACAATATCCCCTGGTCTGCTGCATTTTACCTGATTTTCATTCTTTGCTAATGAAAATGCAATCTCAGGAACAGCCTTATTTATCATTCCATTAAAGGGGTAATATTATATTAAAGGAAAGAAAAACATGAATGTTTCAAGTTAATAATGTGTCATATAATATAATAATATAATGTCATATAATATAATATAATAAAACAAAAATATATCTATTTATTTTATTTCTTTGTATTTATGATTTTATAGCCTGGAGTCTTTTCTGCTGCAGTAGTGCCATCTCTGTTTTAAGAAGCTGCATTAGCATAAGCAACAAACCCTAAGTGCTTGTACCTTGTTAAAACACGCTTTATAAACTGTACAGATATGCTGCTTCTGCCTTGAATAGATAGATTGAACTACAGCAGACTCAAACTGTGGATCAGTTTGGATGAGAAGTACTTAAAGTATCTTTTCTAGAATTAAGTGCACATGGAAAGCTGCCATAGGGCCAGCCACAAGGTGGTTTAATTTCTTTTTTAGAAGGCATTAGCAGAGCTCGATAAAGGGTCAAGTAATTTTATCCAAGTTGCCACTAGTTAGTTAAGAGAAAGTGACAATACTTAGGGCTGACATTGTTACATTTCCACAAAATATATTTGATCAAATAGACATTTAAAATGTCATTTTTTTATTTTATTTTTTGCAGTAAGAGTGATTGCCTCAGAAATACTTCTTAACTTTAAAGAATTGCCTGGCCCGTAGCTAAGTAGGGCATTTTGATTAATATTTTCTATTTTGTAAGTGGGCTGAGAGCTAAAATGAGATGGTTACTTTTTCGACAGGAGTGACTTTGGTTCCAAGGCTCCCTCAGTTTCCAGGGAGGCAGCATTGGGAGTAATTTCAGCGAATTGTAAGCGGACAGTAACTCCGCAGGGAGCTCTGGCAATCATGGCGGAAACAATGTTTACATCGATCAGCTGTCATGGTGATTTATGGCTTCATTTTGCTGTAATGGAGAATTAGTGGGAAGATTATCAGGGACTCAACACTTTGGCTTGTTACCCGTGTCCAGACGAGCAATTTGTCTCCCTGAAGCAGCAAAATACTTGTGACAGCACCAGCACTTGCCCTAATTCAATCAAGAAGAAAATGTTGGAATTAATTTGTTACAAGAAAATTTAAATATGTTCAGCAAACAGTAACCGCAGAGCAGAGGGGCTGATTTATTGTGCTCGGCAAGATATCGATCGGCTTCGATCCAGCCCGTGTGGAGGTTTTAATGTGTAATAATTTCCAATTTAAAGCTCCTTTACAAGATCACAGGTTTAAAGGGAGGGCAGGCTGGGTCCCGAGACCTGATTAGGAGCCTGTTGCTAAGGTATTGTCAAAGCCCAGTTTGAATGTAAATTCATGGTTATCTATTGCTCCATCTTTAATATGCCTGACATGGAATTTATTGTATGTCAGAATCACGCAGCTGCCTGCCAGGGACTTTAATAAGACACATGTAGGAAATAAATCCAGGTAGCTGTCTTTAAACCGCAATTAAACAAAAAACAAAATACAATATAAGAGCAAAGTATCTGTGAGAATTACATCTGTTTATTTTTTGATCCAGTACATTGTATATCAAGCTTATTAAAAAAAAAGAAGAAGAAGAAGAAGAAAATACAATAACAGCATGTGACTTAACTGCAGAGGGTATGGGACACCATTATCTGCATTCATAAAGCAGTGGCTGACTGGGTGGTGCAGTTCTGTGCATTTTACTGTCACGATCATGCTTTAGTAATTATGTTTATTTCTGTTCAGGTTAAGTTTGGTAGAATAGTAGAAGAATGTACTGGAAAATACTCCTGATGTGCCAATCAAGTGACCTCCCTGCAATATTCTCACCCCTGCTGGTCTATACTAGGTATGCAAGTAAAGGGTGTGGCTACTGACCACCTCATTAGGAAACCCACCCTGCGTGACTGGCTGCACAGGTCTCAGGTCGATGCATCATTCTCGTTATCAGTGTTTGACTTTTAGGTTCTTGTGCAAATAAATTGACTCCTGTCAGTGTCAAATATTTACACACATGTATACATATCAGTAGTTGCGTGACATTTCATTCTTTGTTTGCCCTTTTGTTTGCTTCTGCCTAACTAACAAACTGCTCTAGTCCTTATTAATTGAACAGACAATCCTCTCGTTCCCTTTTTGTAATTTATTTCCTTGTAGGATATTATTATGTTGAGACCGCAGAACAGTCATAAGTGAAATAACACTTCATAACACTTTGTTTGGCTGGACTCCTCAGTAAGCTCTCTGTAGTTCACTGGTGGTGTACCACCATACTTTACATAACACAGGGCATCTGCTGTCATTGAAATGTATTGGAGATCTTTGAAGGAAATTTTAATAATAATAATAATAATAATAATATAATAAATAAATACATCAATCAATGTAAACCTAGTATTTGCATGACTGTAACTGATATTCTATACAGAGTGGACCTTTGCCAGTAAACTGACTTATTGGCAAAGCACATCCAGATGAGCTCCCAGCATGTGCTCAGGCTCAACCAGCTTAGAGAAGAATAGCAGTGCAATGATGAATGTCGTATCAACAACAGATCAGTAAATATGCCAAACTATTGCACAGGATTTCTGGGTAATCTACTGAGACCAGGCATTCTGATACATGTGATTCGACTGCACTCTTTGTTAGCTATGCTTTCGGGTAGTGTGGCACGTTGGTCATTTCACCCGGACCTATGTAGCTAATAGAAGTGCAAACATGTAAGATGTATGGAATCATTTTGTCATCTACAATCCCTTTAAGCATATACACTGCAATAGTGCTAAGACACCCCGAGAACACAAACACTAAAAAGCACAATGAAAACAACACTACTTCCCAGAAACAAACAGTTCTTCAGAGTGAGGGGCTGCCCCAGGGGTAAGCTAGTGTATCAAAGCTAGCCCTGAAGTGTGCAGCCACAATGTTCTGCACTGTACATAGAGGATTCTATTACTGATTCTAGTTCTGACAGATTTATATAAGCCTGTTAGCAAAACTAAAGTGGTGACAATACTGTACTTCCTTCAGGTAGAAATGATATGCTTCAGTATTTATTTATTTTTTTTCATCGGCTTATTTCTTATTTTATTTATTTAAAGTTGTGATCAAAATTTTACAATACAAAATAGAACACAATATTAAACACTCAGCCACCACATTGGTCACATGCACTTCTGGGGATCAGCACTGCAGGAGCAATCATGTTTTTTCAGGATATCCCTTATAAAGGGTTACCATGGTATTTTTGCACTTTCGCCATGCTTTTGCCCTGATTATACTATGCGTCAAGCATAGCTTGCCCTTGTTGTTCATTTTTTAAATATGCTTTAGCATACCTCTCTGAGCTTTACAATGCAAACCTATGCTTTACCATGTTTTCACTGTTCTGTAATGCGCATTGCTATGCTTTTACTGTGGTAAATGTCTATAAGGGATACGTTACAGAATTATGCTTTACTGTGTGAATGGATAACACCCACATGCAAGTACAGCAGGCAGACAAGAAGATTTACAGTGTCTTTACTGCAGCGTCCTCTGATTGAGACCTGGAGGGAAAGCTTTTTTGATCATTTTGGTACCTTATTAAGCGTTCTTCAATTTAAGAGACCAATTTAAGCACAGTCTATAGAGGCTCATGAACATTAGATAAAATAAATAAGTAAATAAATAAAAACTCTAATGTAAATTAAGAATTCATGTTAGTATTTATTTGGTCCTATTCCAAAACCAAAATGTCTAGTTAATGTTTGGATCTTGCCACAGTTGACACTAATTTTGCTGGTGAAAAATAACGCATTAAGAATGGAACACATACATAGCAAGTAAAATACAATGGGGAACTTGAGCCCTGAAGTCAGCTTCTATCATCACATCCATTATGCATTTAGATACCATAATCTAATGTGTGTGGCACATGTCTTGTGCATTATCTTTGTTTCCTGAAGCCTGTGGAAGACCACAAACACATTAAAGTGAGATGATTTGGTATGAAATAACATAAATTCCCTGTTTTGAAAGCGTCAGGTCTCTCCACTGGTCTTTAAAAATGGAAGCTTTTAATTCCGAAAGGAATTATATCAATACACATAGCCTTGAGGGGTCATATATTAAATGATATGTTGGGAAATAAGTTGGGACTTGTCCAGGATGTTTTTATATATATATATATATATATATATATATATATATATATATATATATATATATATATATATATATATACAGTCAACCCTTTTTATACAGCCAGGTAAGAGCCATGGGCAAAAATGGGCAATAAGGGTGGCGTTGTTTTATTTTTTTTAGTTATACAATTACAGTATCGCCAGGCCATTTTAATAAGACATTAATCTTTTTTTTAAAACTACAGTACCAGTTCTTAACACAACAGTAGGTTTACTAGTGACGTTTTTATCATCTTTTCCCATCTGTATGAAACATATAGTACATTGATACTTTTGAGGAACAGCTTCCCCAATTTGAACGATGCCATCTATTTATTTCACAAATCAATTTAAGCTCAACAGTATTATTTTTTAAGCAGTTAAAAGTTGAATATGTACAGGCAAACACTTTTTTTAAACAAAGTTTAAAAAAAAAAAAAAACTATTCTGCTGTTTACAAAACTGATGCTTTAGTTTAAGTCCGCCTTCATTTGTGCAAAACTTTGCACGTTAACAAACAAACCTCTTACCATACTTTTTTTTACTGTGGTTATAAAAGTCACTTATTTTAGACTGCATCAAACCTTTTTCAAAGCCATTTGTTTTTATCCATTAGAATGTCTCCAATTGTCCTTTGATTAACAGTATATGCCTCACTCAGATGAAAAAACATTTGCAATGTCTTGCTGACTTTCTTTCTTATTTTCAGATGCATACATGCAGAATATTTTCTTTTGCTCTGTTGTTAAATGTAGGGTCGACTCACCATTTTGTACTTTCTGTTTTGCTTTGGGAGTGGGAATGTTGATGACATTGGTATGAATGTTCAGTTAACAAAAAATTAGGAAAGCGAGTCAAAGGTTAACTGCATAACTTTGTTGTTTTAATTGGCCATGATTGTTTCGCTGGCGCTACAATGAGGGAAACTACAGTGCTTATATTTACATTTGCTTGGCTTGGGAAGTTGGCGGGTGGCGGACAGCGGGGTGGCGATATAATAGGCAAAAATAGCACTGTTTTTATATTGGTTCAGAGAGAATAGCTGGTGGTATGCGAGGGTGGCATTATAAAGGGGGGCAGTATAACACGGGACAACTGTATAATAAAAACTCTAATTGACATTAGAGTTTTTATTTGTTTCATCAAATGTGACCATAGATGATTAAGAAAATATACAAAATCTGCTCCACCATTTTTTGGCATGTATTCGTTGCATTTTTTTTGTTTCTAGATTAGATTTTGTAGGACTTGGTGCTGCTCTTCTGGGGTTCAATATTATAAGGCTTGTCCCTATGTCTATCTTGCAATCTGTTTCAATAATATTCCTACCTCAAATCCCTTTGAAAGAAATGCTAAATTGAAGCCATGCTAGGAGTCTGGGGCAAGCTCCCCAGGGAAATTCTGATAAAGCCGATGTTAATTTACAAAATCCTGCTGCATTTAAGGTGTCTACCTGTGCATCTTCATATATAAAACTGGAAACTGAATGAGGGATTGAACAGCATACAATAGCTGATTTTACATGCTGCAATGATACAGCGGTTCAGCGTATTCTTGACGCATTATGGTATTTTTACAATAGAACAGAGGCAATGCTGTCCATACAGAGCTTTATGTTCCTTTTTTAATCCCATCCATAGCATCTTACAAATGGCCAAAGGAATATTTAATCAGGAAAGCTGTAGGGTTTGTTCAATAGTGATACACTGTACTTTAGGCTACCATTTGATATTCTACATTTTGCTTTCTTACCTTGAGATTTTTCATGGTGTTCCACATCATTTTTTGTTACAGCTTCTGTAATTCTTAGTATAATCTTTTAAGCACATTGCTTAGTTATGAAAGAAGTGTCTTCATAATCGTTCAACATTTAGTTGAAAGCTTCAATCCTTTTGGAGGCTCAGAAGATTACTACACTAAACAAAAACTGAAAAAATAACTAAATAAATTAGGCAGTATTCCTTTGCTGTATAGTATGTAAGCGAGAATGAGTTTCATTGTGTGGTGTTCTTTGCTTGCCATGTGGACTCCAGCCAATGGACAGCTCTGGAGACCTGCTGGCCAGGAGGTGTGTTTCTGCTGTGGGTGATGATGGAGGGACTGGAGGGTGTTTCATCTTTCTTTGCTGTACCATGTGTTGGTCCTATTTTGGTTCCAGCAAATTCCCACAATGTACCTTAGGCAGCTAGAGTCAAAAGCCTCAAATCTCTTTTGTGTGGCTTCCTCCATCTGCCAGGTTTCAGAGTCACGCAGCAGAGTGGAAATTTAAGACACTGTTGTTAATCTCTGAGATACAACTTTTTCCTCACACCCAACTCCTGAGCAAAAACATTTCAATTTGAGGTATGTGGGGTTTGATTCTGAAGCACGTTTTGTCCGTCATTTATCCAGAAAGGAAACAAACAAACAAACAAAAACCAACGTCAATATTGTAAACTGGCAAGAAATTGTTTAATAGCAAGTAAACAAATGCTGTACAGTATCATACTCCCTATATCTGAGAAATATTCAGTTACAGTATAATATTGATGCACCAGTATTAATATTGCTTAGTATAAGTTTGCCCAATAGTGTATACATTAAAACATTTAAGAACACCTGTATTTTCTCATTTAAATAGAATGTACCTTCTGCTAATGTTTTACTTGGTTGGGTAAGGGCAGTGTTGGGGAGTGACGCATTGCATATAATGCATTACTGTAATCTGATTACTCTAATTTTTCAGTAACTTGTAACTGCAATGGTTCTTTTTTCAGACAGGTAACGCAATGTAGAAACGCATTGTATTTTATTTGAAAAAAATAAGTTAGTTAATTTTTGTTAGATTTAAAAAACGGACTACAGTTAATGATTAACATAGAAATTAGAAAGTGTTTCAGCAGTGCCAGTTAAACCTTAGATGTCACATAAATGAGCTTTTCATATCATCTTGCCAGAAAATGGCGTCGGAGGAGGGAACGAATGGGATCGATAGCTGGGTCTTCAAAAAATATTAGTAGATGCAGCCCATCTGATCCAACCAAAAAAATATCTCTGTAAAATGTAAACTGCGCCTGAAAAATAACTATTTGTAACTAACTAGTTATATTACTTTTTCAAAGTAATAAGTTGCTGTGACTAGTCACAATTTTGCTCACATAACCTATAACTGTAAATGATTAATTTTTAAAAGTAACTTCCCCAACAGGGTAGGGCTGATGGCCTTCATCATTTTCTGCTGTTTAGAAACGTAGTTTAACCACGGTTTACCTCCCACCTTGTACATAACAAAAAACAATTTTCCCAAAACTTTGTAAAAGTGTGCATGTTATATTCTGAAAATTATGTGTCTTAATTATGTGACAGTATGTGTTTTAGTCCTAGTACTTTGTACTTATTAAATGAAACTCAGTATGAATTTTATTCACACAGAGGGAAAGGCCAATTGATTCTACTTAATTTGTGTGCAAGATGAACACTAAGCTCTACATGACATAGGCTAATGAATACACAATAGCTAAATAAGAATATTAATTATCAGACCTAAGACCTGGAATATAAAGCACGACTACAGCTGTATATGCAAGAGGCACAGTCTGTCCTGCATGCATGTTTAATTTTGCTTTATATACTGTATGTGAATGCCATTTAGCTATTTTAAAGCCCAAGGTTTGTAAAATATTTCATGAAACATGTGTTTTTAGTCTTTTATTAACTCCTCAGCTTTACAGCTGCTGTTCTGTACAAGGCTGCTTTTATTTTTGTTAGATCTGTGTAGTGTACAAGCTTTTGTCTACACTGTGGTCTCAGCATGTTTTCAGCCACTGTACAATACAGCGGTCAATGTTCATTTGTGACTTCTAGATTATTTTGGAAACTTAGCTAAAAAAATGTTTTTTGAAGACTATAATATTCTGCAACTGTTGTCTTTTGTGACAAACTGTTCTTGGCTAGACTTAGCCTGTTCTGAAAGGACAATATTTTTTTATTGTCAATATGTGTATGATTGATGGTTTTTGTTCATTGCATTGCAAGTGACTGTAACCATTAGTGACTGCTGCTTCCAACAGGATACCTCCTGAAAGAAGGTGATGGATCCCAGTAGGCCTTACCTTGCGTGTTGGTTTGAAATAAAGAACATTTCATGACAATGGGCAATACACCAAGTTTTTTTTTTTGCTGTATATTTAAAAGAATAACATGTTTATAAAATATTCCATATGTACAAATCACTTTGCATAATCATGTTGTGGGTTAAATAGAAACACCTGTATGTTTCAACACGTTTGGATTTGTGTAATAAAACCACACTAAAACTTTAAACAGATGTGTCCTGGTACCTAATCACTTCCTGTTCTGTAGGTCACGTGGCACCTAGTCCAGTTAGATCCACCTTATTTACTTCTGAAAAGCCCCTGTATGGACCAGGAAGAAAACCACAACTTAAATCAATTGTGTTGTACCAAAAATATGCTTTAAAGTAAAATAAACAAGCAAATATTTTCAAATCCTTTGTTAAACCTACAATGAATTCATGTGCTGTGCTTTTTAAAGTGTTTACAGGACACATCTATGGTATGCTTTTATATGCTATGTTTCTAAGTGGTAAGGTTACAGCACATACACTGCGTGTTGGAACTTGCTTCATACTATTTCTTCTGTGAAGTCAAACAGAATATTATGCTGCAGTGCTTGAAGGCTCGTCAGTTTGCTATGTATAGTCTAATCACTGCAGGCCATTGCTGGGGACCATAACTTAATTAAAATGACACAAATAAAGTGAGTCTCATTAGTGGTCCCACAGCAGTAGCTCGTTAGTGCTGTAGGTTAGTAAATAGACTTTTAACAGTAATAAATTAGGCTGCTTGTCTTAATATATTTAAGTATTAAAATGTTTATGTATACACTATACAGCATATCTATATTTATACAGTGGTATATGTCATTCCACAATCCCCTACATATGCTACCAACAGTGTACACTCACTAAAAGCTTAAGAAGTTTGCCAGTTGTTTAGTACAGTAATTTTAAGTATATAGCTTGCACCCATCAATAACATGCACCCTGTGTATAACATGTATAAGCTACACCGGAATACATCGCTTGTATACCATGCTCTTGTTTGTATACCATGCTCTTGTATAATGTGAAGCTACCCTATAAAAAATGGAATACAGCATAGAATCCTGTAACCCAAGTATACTACCCACCTTGTATATAACACACAGATATTCTTCCAAAACTTTGTTCACAGGTGCGTGTTATTGTCTGAGAATTACTGTATGTGTTTTTAGTCCTAGTACTTTGTACCTGGTAGTTACACTAGTAGTGACAGATATGTAGGGCATGTAACAGATGTTGTACACACAAAACATATCCAGGTGCTGAATTATTTTACCTAGTGAGATCCCAATATGTTGATGTTGATACTATGTACACATGTCTCTGCAACAACACTAATCAGCAATGATTAATCCTGCAAAACAGCGTCACAAGGCAGTAAAACGAACTGTGGTTTAACACAAAACGAGCGAGAGGGGTAGCTGCAAATCTAAATACCTCCACTGTTTAGATCATTAAATTAGGTTAGAAAACAATCTGTAGGAGTGTAAGCGAGTCTCTAACTGTGTTTGTGTCTTTAAAAATGTAAAATACCAGGGATGGTGCTATCTTCATTATTTACATGTGTATTTACTAGATGAAGCAACTCAAAACCTGGAAGAATACATTCAGCACCATTGATAGTCTCTGTTACTTTGTGTATGCCATTTGGTGTTGAAACTGTGGACACGTAAGCTGTAAAACGACAAATATGTTCACACCAAAAGGTAAACTTTACACCCATATTCAGAAACAACACTTGATTGGCAGGGCTGACTTAAGTGTGCTTTCTCAGTGTGAGCAACCATTAACTTGGCACACTTAAGTGAACACCAGCACTCAAGGGCAGTTTATGAATAAGACAGGAAATGTTTGCACAGTGGTTTGTGGAATAGCTGTGCCTAAATGCTTGCCTAGGTCTTCAAGTCTGGTTTTCAAGTCTTTTTTCAAATGCTTGTTTTTCTCTTTGAAAGGAAGCCCTGGAATGTAAAAGGATACTTGCATCACTTACATAGAGGCTAATACTTTTGAAGGATGGCTGTTCTGAAATGAGTTTTCCTTTCCAAGCGTAGATATACATAAAGACTGAATTACCAGTCAGGTCCAATTTGGATCTATAAAACAGTTCAAACCCAACATCCTCTGCCAGCATTAATAGGCAGCCAGTCCGCTAACCAGTAATTTACTTTGACTTAAAAGCTACTTCTAGACATTATAAAAGGATAATGCTCTGACTAATCTCAGCAAAAAAAAAAAAAAAAAAAAACAACAACAATGCAATCCTGCAAACCTGCAGTTTACAATTCTGCTAGTTAGCGCGGTAAAGAACAGCAAGCTATTTTACAACTTTGGGACATTTTTTTGTTATTATATTTTAAACTTCTCTCTTGTTTATAATATACTGTATTCAGATGCAATTTTATAACATTTCTTAACTTATTTACCACAGAAGCCTAGCCGTGCTTTAAAGAATACCAAGCTTCTTTAAAAAGTAGGGGTTATATTTTCTATTAGAATATACTGTACACTGTATCTAACTAAAATCGAATTTATACATTACAAAAGAAACCTGGAGTTCTTGAAAAGAAAATCACTTCATTTCAGTTTAACTGGTTACAGATATACATGTTTCCTCCAAAAGATCATATGAAACACTCAATATAAATGGGAAACATTTACATATTTTCTTGAGCATAGTAGTAATCCCAGTAGGGGAGGGTAAGCATATTTTACTAGAGATGAATCAAAAAGAGTGCAGCAGAGTTTTTAATATTACAACCACATACGAGTAAAACAAACAAGCAAACTGAAAGCACTTGATGCCTTTTTATTGAAACATCTGTATTTTAAAAGTTTTTTAAACTAAATGTATAATACTTTTCCTTATTTGGGAAAATACATACGAGAACCTTGTTATGACTATATTAAGTTATTAAACCAACAAGAACGCAGAATGAGTCGTGTATTAATAGCATCGTTAATGAAATATCTCTCTCTCTCTAAATGTTGGTCTCATTTCACTTTTAGCAAGACTTCCGCTACCTTAGGATTGTTAACTCCAAGTCAATCATATCAATTTGTTACAAAAGGCTGCATGTAGGTTTAATAGCTGTTTAGTCATATTTTCAACTATCTCCCTAGTTTGGATTATCAAGGATGATCATTTTTGTAATATCGCATGTTTTTCTTTCCTTTCAGAAATGTGTCTTTGCCTTTGCACTTGCTTAAAAACAGCCCTTTGTGTGTTTTCGCTAATTGAAGCTGAACTCTGTTTCCCATGGTCTGATAATCATAATGGGTTTACATTAAGTAAAGTGCACTGGGTCCCACAGTTTCTGTATCTGACCTTGATAGTGACTGTTATATAGAATAATTTAATAAGTAATAACCATATTTTAATGCTGCACTGTCCTACCATGTAGGGAGCCCATGCCGTCCTTAACAGCTCTTATTTTCCTGCTTTGCAAAGGTAATATTATAGTGCAGTGTGATTGGCTTGTACTTTTATTTGAAATAAAAGTGGCGGGTGCTGAATTTGCTGCTGGGAGCATGATTTTTTAAATGCCAGACAGGAATTTACATTTTAAAATGTGTGTGTGTGCGTTTCTTTTTTTTTTTCAAGGGGGAACCCAGACGTAAATGTGCTGACGTTTAGAGGTGTAGTCTCTGAGCAGGTTGAAGGTCTCTCAGTTTCTGTCTGTTGCTACCGGGCTTTGAATCGTAAACACAACTTTGCCAGGGGTCGAGGGGGAGTCATACAGCGCAGCTATAGATCTCACTGAGTAGTGGAGGGTAATTGATGGAGGTCAAGATCCCACCCACTTAAAGGTAAAATGTCTGTTGAACTTCATTACATCATTACTAAACATTTATAATTCAGATTCATTGATATATATTTTCTATCAGTCAATTAAAATTTACAGCCAACCACAAACAAATACATGTATTGAATCTCCATTAATCAGGCAAACTAAAATAACTGACATTTTATTCAATGAACCCTGCTGTTTGTGTTTTAAAATAACCATTCACATGTCAGCCAACTTTTTTTTAAATGAATGAAACGGTCATATGAATGTGAATTTGAATTCAGAGGATGGAGATTTTATCTAACCAATATGTTGGAAAGTTATGCTTACCTATAATGATGGATGCAAATAAGAGGAGAGTAATTCTATAAAAAAGAGGAAATATAAGCAAGAAATAAGCTCCATATCGGATCTCGACGTTATATAAAAACCCACACAGTCAATATTGCTGAAGAAAAGAGCACTCTCCCCCATGCTCTGCAGCTATCAAGAACGTCACGAATACCATTGGTCCTAAGCTAACTGTTAGAGCCTGTGTGGATAACGCAGACATATACTGTATATCCCTGTTGCCTAGTGAGTGCAAACAAGCTCCTGTGTTCATTAGACTTAAACAAGCAATATCATTGTAGGATCCAGCTTTTGTTGTGACATTTTGCATGAAACTAGGATGAGCAGCAGTGTGGCGTTGTGGTTAAGGCTCTGGACTCTTGACAAGAAGGTCATGGGTTCAATCCCTGGTGGGGACACTGCTGCTGTACCCTTGAGAAAAGTACTTTACCTAGATTGCTCCAGTAAAAACCCAACTGTATAAATGGGTAATTGTATGTAAAAAGAATGTGATATCTTGTAACAATTATAAGTTGCCCTGGATAAGGGCATCTGCTAAGAAATAAATAATAAGGGATTTGTGTCAAAAATCCTGTTCATCTAGATCCGTTTCCATTTTTTTCTTCTTTTAATGTCCCTGTAAATTTCAGTGTCTTCTTCCTGTACATCGCTGCCCTTAATTTGACAGTGTCAGAGGAATCTATCTTCATTTTCTCACTTTTTTCATAATCTAATCCTCAACTCTAACATGCAATTAGTGACCCCCCCCCCCCCCCCCCCTGCATACCAAGCAGGGTGATTGCTACAGCTTTCCCTGTGCAATCCATTTAGCAGTGCTGCTCGTAATGAATATGTACATGTTAAGGACCTTAGTGGGGAGGGTCACAGGCAATCAACCTTGAATTCAATTATGTGAGTCAAGGTTAATGACTCGGCACAGTGGTCAGAGGCACTTGGAGTGCTGCAGATTAAATCAGCCTGTCAGAACTGACAATGTAGAAAGAGGGCTGAATTACTTGTATGAGGAACTGGGAATCATATGGAGATAAAATGGTGTCAGTCTTCAGTGAAGATTACATAGAGTTCTCAGTGACAAATCTGATTGTAAATCTTCCCCAGATCTGTAATATGATTAGTCTACATAAAGAGATGTCTGGATTGTAATTCAGTGCTCGCTAATGAGAGGTGCCTGAACTATACCATCCATATTCCCCAGGTGTCCCCGGCTTACCTTTTTTAATTTTCATTTCTTGAATGAATTGTTGTGGAGACAAGGGGACTCGGACAGAGCAAATCCTGTCAAATCCTCAGTATATCCAATTAGTCACCAGCGCAAGAGTTTCTTTCTTCTTTTTTTTTTAACCCGTTGATGCCCAGCGCTTTTCCTGATGAACTGCAATCCAATGCACCCATGGGAACCAAAAGGTTATAAGGTTTGCATGAATTACTGGGACATCTTTGACATTTAAAATACATTATCTACATATACGGTAAGATTTGTATTTCACAGCAGAAGTTTTACTTTGACTACATTTAAATCAAGTTAAGTGCAATTAGTTAGGACAAATAATCAAGAGCTTGCATACTATAAACACAAATGAAGTCTAATAGATAGTGGCGTTGTTAACAGGTTGCAAATCAGCAGCATTGTAAGTGTATTAACACAAGTACCCAATTAAGTTGCATGTGTTGCAAGTGTTCTGTGAGGCAGCGTAGACTAGTGGTTAGAATTGAGGACTATGAATTGGCTGCTTTTTGGTAGGAATCCCAGCTCATATAGTTAATGACTGATTGACTCTGTGGAGGATTTTATCTCAACACGTCCCACCAACAACTTTTACAGTTTATGAAATAGAACTATGCTGCACACAAGGTGCGGCTATCATTTTAAATATAGCAGGTTGAGCAGTACCAGAATGATTGATAGAGTCCTCTCAATTTTCGTAACTGTTCCTGTTCAAACAACCTCACATACGCAGCCTTGGATACTGATGCACCTGCCAACTGAGCACCTAGTATCTGTCCTGTCAGCGTCAGCTCTGCTGTCTTGACCATCATAACCGTGTTTGTGTGTTCATAAGTGTTTGGTGACTACCTCTAATCAAGTCGAGAGTGAATTTCTTACGCACTCTTTGCTGTGTCAGGCCTGCGAGCGAAGCAAGTCAAGTCTGGAATACAAAGAATGCAAGAGAAAGTCATTAAATCAGAATAAAAAAAGATGAAAAACCCCAATATTAACTCACTTAATCTGTTTATATAGAACTGTCGTGGTTTAAATTTTAGAATGCTTTGTCACTGACACTGAGAGCGAGATCTACACTCTTAGCAAAATTGTAAGTGTAGTTGCCGCTAATAGGTTTCAATTGGCACGTGAATTACAATGATATATATATTTTGTCCAACCCCAGTATATGTATAATGTACTTAACCTTTTTTATTATAATTTTTTTTAAATATTCTCTGTCACTTTGCTGTGGGTTGAGGTGGAAACCATTTGGTGGCAGGAAGATGATCCCCAGTACCATGATTACTGTTTAATTCCAAATAATCTAAATCTTCCTGCCAGAACCTGTGTACTGTGCCTCATAATGTAAATCACTATCTAGTATCTACGGTGTGAAGATAAGAGAAAGTACCAAGGTTAATTAAAGGGCAATCCCTCACTGGCAGGACCACTAAAAACTCTGAAATAGCCTTTTTACATTGAACACAAAGGTTCTGCAGAGTGGTTCGCGGCAATGTAAAAATGATTACAATTTAAAAAAAGAACTGGAGGCATCCAGTTTGTTTTTTAATTTTAATAGCATGGCTGTTCTGCTGCTTGTATATTGCACATGGTTGAGGAATTGAAACAAATTGACATCAAATCACCTTTTTCTAAATTTTTCAAGGCGAGCAAAGATGTAATGCCAGGCTTGTGCTGGTGTTAATCAGTTATAAAGCGTGATGCGTCATTTTTATTATGGAGAAAATGAAAGCTTATATTTCAAGATGCCTGAAAAGTTTGCCAGTTTAATGTCAACTATATACAGTTTATAATGCTGGTACGGTAAAGCAGAGATTAAATTCCAGATTCAAATTTATGGAAATCACATCAGTTGTGTTATTGTTGTGACTTTTTTTAAGCAATATCATTTTTTTTTTCTCTGACAGATTACACTTGGATGATGAATTTAACAAAGTCCTAAACTATTTGGAAAACATTCCCTTGATACTCAAGTGAACACCCTGTTATTGCATTTTAACTTAACTGGATATGAGACACGTATATGGAGAGTCTTACTGCATAATTTAGAAATGCAAAGTAAGCCCATTACTGGATGCAGTGTATTATTTATTTTTATTTTTTTTTCCTCTTTGAAAATCTAATATATATTTTTTGCGGCGGAGTCCAGTTGCTTTCAAATAAAACAATACAATAAAAAAATAAAATACAAATACACAGACTGAGTTGTGCCTTTATAATACATATTTATCAATCTGTCAAAATAGAAATACTCATCTCCATTAATGTGTGGAAATTCAGATCGGGATAAGTCTCTTCCAGTAAATATTATCAAGTCAGAATTGTTTTTTCAGTCAATCGTCTACACATATTGCTTTGACCAATGCTAAATAGCATGAATCTGAAAACCCAGGGAATTACGCTTCTGACGCTTCCAATCAATAGCCAGATTTATACTGAATGAGCTATTTATCCTTTTAAATGAAGCTGCTTCTATTGACTTTACAATATTGTCTGATCTAATGCACTATAATATTGGATGCTTTTATTTTTTATTTTTTAAATACTGTTGCAGTATTTGAGCTTAACTAGTAAAATG
Source organism: Acipenser ruthenus (assembly GCF_902713425.1). Taxonomy (NCBI): domain Eukaryota; kingdom Metazoa; phylum Chordata; class Actinopteri; order Acipenseriformes; family Acipenseridae; genus Acipenser; species Acipenser ruthenus. The sequence goes on from NC_081205.1 coordinate 30,271,477, forward strand.
CTAACTGTTTTGTACAGTTCATGATAGATTTCTGGACTTCATTAGTGGCTAGTTTAGACAAAAGGCATTGGGCAGTAATTTTTTCAACCTACTTGCTCTGGCGACTGCAGTACCATCAATACTGCTTGAAGAAGTTTGTACTTTAGGGTGAGACTTTGGTCTGGGGTCAGATTTTTTCACAAATGGCTTTCAGATGAAGTTCTTGTGCCAATGGATGCAGGTTGAGAAATATATAGATAAAAAAAATCTGAATGTCGACAACTGAAAAACATCTTGAGTGATAAGAATGTTCTATTAGGAAAACTTGTTCTAAAATTCCAACTTTAAATGCATGTTTGGCTGGGTTTTGTGTTTCATGTTTTGATTTTGCCTTGAGGATTCTCAGCATGAGTTGTTATTTTTCAGGGTTTTTTTATCCGTTTAAATTTAATTAAACATAATTCTTATTATTTATGTCATAAAACAGACAAATCAATGGGAATATTATTCCCATAAATAGAGAAAAAATACATTACTGTACTGCACATGGACATAACTCTTATGGTCAGTATTAAGCAGAACAATTTGTGGTGTTATAAGAAGATGATGAATTATATATATATATATATATATATATATATATATATATATATATATATATATATATATATATATATATATATATATAAGTGATATAAACATTATCTTAAGTTAAAGAGTACTTTAAAACTGTTTCAAATGATTTAATGAACTGCAAACTTGATTTAATTAATAAGAACAGACTATAGAAAAAAATCCCTAACAAAACATTCGCTAAAACAATCCTTCAAGTTTTGTGAATAGGGCCCATTGTCACAGGTGTATGGGAAGAATATTTTGAAGCCCAATCAGGTTTTAGAAACCAGGTACTTTCTAGGAACAATTAGACCATAATATTTGATTGTGCTAAAAGTCTCCTGGTAAGATAATGTAGAGGCAGCTTGTGCTCATTATGTGGATTTAGAGGAAGACAGAGGGGGAGAAGATGGACGACAGAGACATATCCACTTAAAGTGAGCTGCCATGGCCTTGCTACTGGATCAATATTGAGACTCTTTCTCAAAACAGACCTTGACTGTAGCAAAAAAAAGAATGTGATTGGTACTTGCAGACAGAGAACCATGGTATGGCTCTCAAATTTTTTTTTGTGATAAATTTTTTTAATTTTTTTAATTTTGGAACAAACAGTACATTACAATGAAATAGGCGGAAAGAGACCATTTTCCACCCACCCTCCCAACTGCCCATAGCTACCCCCCCCCCCCCTACCCACCCATAGTACCTCGAGAACCCACATCACTCCCCGTTAGTAGATAGTACAACCAACATAGATTTTATAATATCAGCAGCTGATTTCCAGGCTAGAACATTCTCCCCCCCTGGCGCCATGGATCCGAGCCATGGAGAGCTCCATGTAAGGTAAGAGAGGATCCACTGGCGATAGGGGAGAGAGTGCGGTGGCTGCCAGCGCAAAGCAATCATCTTTTTTGCTGCGGTAAGGCCTGCCAACCAGATCAGCCTCTGCTGTGACGATAGGTCAAGGGATGAGTCATCATTCAGCAGAAGTAACGCAGGAGAACAGGAAATATCTTGGGCTATTTGTTATGAAGGGCGCTGTTGTTGCTGTTGTAGACAAAATAGTGGATAAAGCAGTAGAGACCGGTTCCCAGAAACTGGCTACATCTGGACACTCCAAGACCATGTGTAAGAAAGTGCCAAGGGTACCCTGAGAAAAGCAAAGTTTCATTCGAAATCATTTACGAGGGATCAGATATAGTCTGTGAAGAAAATTATAATGAATCATCTGATGATTAGGGTTCCTGGAGGCAAAGCCTATATCAGACCAGACAGTCCCCCAATTAATCTGTGGTGGTAAATCCCTATTCCAAATCGTGTTAAAGGCTCTCGGATTTTGGAAGTGGATTACTTTCAACAGCTGTGTGATAGGCCAGATCCCTGTCCAGCTTCCATTTGTCTGAGCCAGCTTCAGGAGCGGTCCTGGTCTAGATGAAGGACCAGCAGAGGACCAAAGGAGCCCTCTGACACAACCAATCCGACACAGTATACCTCCTTCACATTCAACTGTCTCTATTGCACATTTATAAAGTTCATAAAACATTACACAAACAGCTATGTTGTTTATTTTGTCTTTCTAAATCTCCCCGATACTGTTAGAACAATCTCCCCGGGTTTAATGGATGCTGCCAGACCGCCAGACAATGCCTCTAATGAATACATGGAAGTGTGACAATTACTGCTGTCCTGAAAACTTGCTCTGCATTTTGTTTGTAAGAAAAGGAATTATTGTTCTGCAGTACGAACAGGAAATAAATGTTTCCCTTCCTACAGTAAATATTTATTGAATGTGTCAGCTGATTTTTTTGAGAGGCCATATATATATATATATATATATATATATATATATATATATATATATATATATATATATATATATATTTAGCTCAAAGAGCCAGCTGCCCAACGTTTCGATATGTTGTACATATCTTTCTCAAGGGAGCCTGTGTTTGAATCCAAACATTGGAGGTATTTATAGGTTTTTGACGGCATGACAACTACTTGTTATTGTTTACATTCAAATTCATGATTTATTCTTACATGATGTATATATAAAATATATATAAAACACCTATTCTAGGTGTATGTTTCTTGCAATGAATTATTTCAGCTTGTAATAGGCATTATTTTGGTCTTAAGCAGACCTACCATCTGCAGTAGTTAACCTCAAGCATCTGCAATCGTTTACTGAATAAATTGTGTCTAATTTATCTTGTACCTTTTTATGTATGAAACTTGATTCCAGGATATTTTGGGGGATTTAGTGAAATCGAGTCATTAAACTGAGCCTGTTTATAAACTGTATAATTAACTCATCAGACATTTACACTGGCACGCGACCTTGTTCTCAATCAATATAATTACATTTTAATCACTGAGATTACATGTCATTTAGTGACAGTAATTATTATTATTTTATTTTTTTTAAACATTTGAAATGACTAATGTAGATAAGCATATAAGTGTATACATTGGATTCAACATTGTTTTATAGATATATTAATACAATTTTGCAGGTAAATATTTATTTATATACATTTTTGCACATTAATATTTAATGTCAGCATGCATTAACATGTCATTTGGCGTGGACAAAATGCAGTACAGTACAACCGGCAGAGAGGGATTACTTTTGTAAACTCACACAAGAACATGTAACAAAAGCATATGAAAAAGGACTGATCCCATTCTGTAAGCATGGCAAGGGGGTTTTCCAGGGCAACACTGAGCACTTACCAGTCATACCAGGGGCTACTATTGAAAGCCGTGTGTTTCCTCATTACTGCTATACAGTAGCACAGGAGACACAATTCAGCTGTGCCTTTGTCTGCAATTTCATAAGCTTTTAATTCAAGATTAAAAATTGCAATTATCATATTAATTGTTTGACAAGTTCATTGTGCTGTTATTACAGTGATTCCTTTCTGGGGGACATTGGAGTGCATCCTGCTTTGATACTGCCAGCTTTAACAGTGGAGTTAATCAAATGGTTATTGAGTCTCTGTTTACTGAAGTAGAGAGAGAGAGAGAAAAAAACAGTAAATCCATTAAGGACTATTACCCAGCAGTTAACAATACTGAGACAATATGCTCTAATGGGCAGAATAATGGAGACAGTTAAAGGTAGAAAACCATCCTCCTGTAAGTATACAGTAGCGTTCAATAGCAATGGCAGAATAGGTGCACTGTGTATAGGTTATGTTACAACACACTGAATTTTCTAAACACAAAAGTGAGATTAAATGATTGGATGCAATGCACTTCCTAAAAATTAGCGCAATTGCTTTATTGGGCATTGGGATCCATACGAAACAGTTCAAATTAATTAACCATCTGAATTATGAGTGACCAACCCCAGGAAACAGTGCAAGCTTTCAATTAGGGGTATTACTGTATTTACTATACGTAACCACAGGATGTCCTTGGAGTTTTATATATAGGTTTACTATAGAAAGTCATGCAATCTGGGTGGTGAGGTTTCCCTCCTTGATGAATGGAGACGTTGAAACTTAAGTGTCTACTGTAATCGTTTGGATCTTCAAACAGATAAAGCCTGTTCATTTTTAAAACAACAGCGGTAGTTTCTTTCCTGTTATGAAATCAGTGGCTGTACTTATGTTATAGCAGAGTGAATTAAATCAGGGGAGGCAGCGATAACTTGTGCCCCAGCTATTTCCAGCTCAAAAAGCAAAAGCAGACTCTCTGTTTCCTGCATTAAACATACCATTACAATTGCAACTACTTAGCGCAACGAAAGACATTCTGCATAGTAAGTGCAGGGAAAATAATAAAACAAATATTGCAAACCAATGCTCCAGTAGCCAAAACGACAGGATAACGCTGCATTGCCAAAGCATTACATTATTGCTAATACATGACAATAGCTTTTTCTTGTTGTTTTAAATGTAAGATTTAATGTAAGATTTGTATTTATTATGTAAGATTTGCATTTATTACTGCACAATTCCAGTGTGTGTTGACAGTATATAAGCCCTATTCACAGAGGTTTAAAGACCATTTTGATTATTTAAATTAAGTCAAAACACTGTTTGTCTCTTTTCACATTTACTTTGCATCTTTCATTATGTACCCACAGTATGATTGGCTTTACTGTCTAAAAAAAAAAGTGCAAATAGAAGTAATCTGAAGTTATTTTGTCTGCTAAGAAAGTGAATTAAATGTGTCGGTAAATGAAACCCTTCAAAGCAGTATTTATAGTACCTACATGTAGTCAGAGGAAATAAAACACTATCATCCGCTGCAAGTACAGAAAAAGTACCTACAATAAAAAGTAGAATTTAAGAAATCACAGGCAGGCTTCATGGATTATGTTGGCCGTACTGATTTCTATATTTGTTGTGTTTTTCTTTTTTTCTTATATGAGCTTTGAAATAGTTGGTGCTGTCTTGACTGGCTTCCCCCCAACAAGAAATTGAAAAATGGAAATAATTGTTTTAATAAATCCGAACACACATCAGTGCCAGTGATTGGATAGCTCCGTGCTGCACACTGCACTGGTGTCATCGTGTTGGCAAAGGTACTGAGTGGGGTTCCAGTCCAATCAGGTTGGGCTGTGTTCAGATGAGCTTTAATCTGTCACAGAGACAGCAGTACAGACAGTCTCATTAAAGTGTGCTAACATCACATCTGCATTAACATCGATGCTTAAAATTCACAAAGTTAAACAACTTAAAATCTCAGATCATTCATTTTATTGATGGATTTTCAATAATCAGATGCCGTGGGTTTATTGATCTCCTAATCAATCACATCAATCTCCCAGTGTCCTAAAACACTTTGCTTTTAACAATTTACCCACTTAACGATACATTCATACATTGAAATCACATCACATTGTATTCTTTAAGAGGTCTAATTAGATTTTTTATATTTATTGGAGTGTATATATATATATATATATATATACTGTGCAGCTGATTAAATCACAGATAACTTGAATCACATTTTGTAGAGGAATTTAATTTCCTAATACCTTTGCTTTTGGGATTGCCGGTTTGGCTTCTCTGTGTTATTGTGACTGAAGCAGGATAGATGATTCTAGTGTGTTTTAGGTTGTCAAGTCTTTTGTGAGCCTCATAGCTGTCAATCTTTATGCAATGTTATAAACAAAATTGAGCCCCTCTGTTCCAAAAAAACATAATTACATTTTCTTCAATATAACCTTGGTTAAACTTGATCAAGGATCTATTAAAACAGATCTTTACTCGAAACCTATTGATATGTATCAGTACCTACATATGTCATCTGCATATAAAAATCTTAAGGAAAGAGAATATAAAGAACAAAGTATTGAAAGAGAATTGAGAAAAGTTGACAAACTCAATAGGAATGAGCTACTTGATTATAAGAAAAGGGAAGAGAGGGTTAAGAGAGTACCATTAATAATTACATAGTCTAAATTATTACCCAACACTTCAAAAATAGTTTGGAAGCATTTTATTATTATTTGTTTATTTAGCAGACGCCTTTATCCAAGGCAACTTACAGAGACTAAGGTGTGTGAACTATGCATCAGCTGCAGAGTCACTTACAATTACGTCTCACCTGAAAGATGGAGCACAAGGAGGTTAAGAGATTTACTCAGGCTCACACAATGAGTCAGTGGCCGAGGTGGGATTTGAACCGGGGACCTCTTAGTTACAAGCCCTTTTCTTTAACCACTGGACCACACACTTACTTATACTTCATAATTCTACTTAAAAATATTTCCAAAAGCACAGATCATAGCTTTTAGAAGGGATGCAAATTTGGCTGACATTTTGGTCCACAGTAAACATAAAGGGATCATAGATACATTAAGGGACATTGAAACCTGTAAACGCACATCTAAAGTATGCAAATATATTGGTAAAGATAAGAGTGAAATCGCAAATAAAGAAAAAAAAAAATCATTCTTAAAAAATCCATCATGTAAGGATAGCAACCTTGTCTACGGTAGATTTTGCATACAATGTAATAAAATAAATGACCTAAAGTTTGTGGTTTTAGAAAAAATAAAATTAGAAAATGTACAATATAGAAGAATGAAAGAAAATAAATGGATAAAAAGACTAGATTCCATGATGCATGAAGGTTTAAATAGAAAGGAACAGTAGATTGTTACATCATTAGCTATATTGTGAATGACATCACAAAGACATTAAATTCAAAGAGAAATAAATGTGTGGTTACCATGGCATCAAAAGCCTATAAATACCTCTAATGTTTGTTTTCAAACACACTTTCCCTTGACAAAGGCATGATAAGCATACTGAAATGGTGGGAAGTTGGCTCTTAGAGCTATATACATGTAAATAATGTGTGGTGTACAGAGAATCACCCTTAGTCGGGATTTCCTTTTCTTGAAGTGGAAAAACATGTGCCAACATCTGAATATAGCTTGGTTCATGTATTACACTTCTAATGCTGAAAATATTGCCATGTGAAACAATTACAATCTTTCAAATCCACAGGCTGCACAAAGACCGTCTTTGAAGAAGCCTTGTGTGCAGTGAGCCAATCCACCTTTGTGTTTACTTAACACATTGAGCCCTGCAGCGCATTTCTCATTAAGAGGAGAAATCTAAATCACCTATCACAAATCAGATGAGGCAGTTTAGAAAACAAAGAGCCCAATAGATTGCTCTAATCCAGTGCACTGCTTACTTTTTCATTGAATCAATTGTATTATGGGTGTATATTACATGGGCTTTTTAATGCTGATGTTGTGATATATAACCGTTTAGCATTGCTGTAAAGATATTCAGTAGGCGTAGCGAGCACAGCACTAAGGATACTGTCTCTGCTACACTTACCAGTACACCAGTGCTTCATGAATACTGTGTTCTTTCTTGCTAATATGCTGTGAATGCAGGTTTCATGAAAGATGAACAGGGGTGCAAACTGTTTTGAAACCAGAGAGCCTTCTGGTGCTAAATTATCAAACCCCATCTTAATCAAGCCCCCCTCACAACTACCCACATGAAACGAACCTACTCTCCTGTGGATAAGTGTGGGTGGGTCAAGTGTGCAGACCCAATGAGAAACTATCACTGAATTCAGTGAGTACTGTCGACAGGCACTGTACAGGCACTGTAAGAGATTCCATTCTCAAGAGAGCAGGAGAACATCCTGTGCCATTCACACCTGGCTTCTCTCACGCAGAGACGGCAAACGAAGGAAATATGGTGGTTTTGTGTCTGTGTCCACCAGGGTCTACAGTGAGAATACCAAACTCACTACACTTGTGATCTGAGATAGATTTGAAGCAAGGTTAGGGAATGAGCCGGCTGCACCGTCTTTAGCCCACAGAATTCCATTACGTTTGATATGATATTTTAATTATATTTTGTCCTAAATTATTTTGTAACTGAAGCTGTTTCAGAGAATGATATTTTAATCATCTAAGCAGTCATAGATCTTAATTCGCATCCTCATTTCATATTTGTATCGTAAGTAGTTATTTCAATGAGTGAGTCAATACAGTAAATCATCCTTGATGAAAAACATCAGGATTAATATACAGTGAAGTTGGTGACAGTTTTTGCATCAGCCACTGTACATATCTTTAAAGCAGAAACCTGTATCTGTAAGCTATAATTCTGGAGCCAAAATTGAACATTTGTGTTGTTAGGTGGGATTTCAAGATATTCTGGGCCTTTGATTATTAATGTCATTGTTGGCTGACAATAAAGATTGAAAATACTAATGCAATACAGAGAAACCAAGGTCAGCAAATCCAAATGAATCAGATTTAAAAAAAAAAATAAAAAAAATGAGTGAGGCTTGGGATTACTCCATTACAAGGCATTTTATTTCCTTTCTTTTAGGACAAAGACTGCTAATTTAACACCAAAAGCATTTCTAAAATGAACATGTCTGGCAGGAGGTTAGTCAATATAAACAAGTTGTCAGAAAACAAGCTTCATTTTCTGACCAATCATCATATTTTGAGTCCCACTTTTTAATGTGTTTACTTGATTTTCCATCTTGGTTCATTTATGTGATATTTTTTATTCTGAAATAGAAAGTAAAATGCTTTTCTTTGATACTGGCACTGTGTGTTGGTGATGCCCCAGAGGAACAGAAATTTGAATTAACACTTGTGCACTGTATAAAGCGAGGCTTTAATCGACATGCTTAAGGTTATTTGAAAGACAATTATTACCAACAGCTGTAGGTAATATTAAATGTAACAATGAACGTAATTACTATTCCAGACTCAGCCCTGTGCAAGTTATTA